>NC_135657.1:70126114-70327300 GCF_964188315.1 Podarcis muralis
GATCAAACTAGCACCACCAGATCCCTATTCACATTTCCTTGGATTGATTCATACAGGGATGCTGGCGCGGATGGTCACTGCGGGCGGATGAGATGACACGCTGGTTTTTCCAACTCTCTGACTCACTCAATTCTTGCAATGCAAAGCCCAGGCATTTAAAAAAAAAAGGAAGAATCTCTCCCTCTGTTCCAGTTTCCTTTCCGTTTCATTGGGCGGCTGGAAGAACCCTTCCCCAACAAAGCGCTCTGTCAGCTGGGCGCACCCACCCCATCCATCCCACAGAGCAACCCGAGATGGGATGTGCAGAAGCGAATGCCACTGCGCCCGCCTTCCCGAGTGGCGCGCGTGCCAATAAGAACTGGAGTCCCCTCTCCCCGCCTAACCCACCCCAAAAGCGCTTCGCCATAGGCCGGCTAGGGATGTCAGTCTTCCGTCCTCCTCCGCGCGTGCGTGCGTGCGCCCCCTCCCCATCCTCTCCCCGCTTAGTGAACTGACGCAGGGGTGAGGAGGCGAGGGACGGCGAGGCAAGGCAGTGGAGGAGTCCAGGCTCCATCCGCGCGAGCTGGCCAGGAGGAGCGCCAAAGCAGCGATGCTGCGGTTGCGCCATCTGTCAGGAGCCTGGGTGGCGGTGGTGGGAGGAGGAGGGGAGGAGACAGACTGAAGCGGCTTTGGCTTGAGTCTTGGGCACAATAAGAGAGAGAGAGAGAGAGAGGCAACGGAGCCGCGCAGCGCGAGCCCATCTTCCTCGGGACAAGCAGCCCGCGCGCCAGACAAAGCTGCCGCCCCCTCCTCGGCCATTTGGCGCCCCCCGGCAGCTGAGGCAGGGACGTCCACCCCACCCCCTCCTCCCGTCGGTCCTCACGTTAAGAATAGCAAGGGGGAGCGAGCGACAGATATCGCCCGGAGCTTTTTTTCTCTGGAAAGGGGACGCCTCCCGCCGCCGCCCTCCGGACCCTGCAGAGAGCGCGAGGGGGAGGGGGCGTTGGGGTGAAGGCGGCGCTGCAGACCCAAGTCCGGCTGCGCTTCAGGTAAGCACGAGAACGCGCCGCCCGGACTTCCCGCAGCCCCTGCCTTATAGGAGGGAGGGAGGGAGGGAGGGCAACGAGGCATGCGCCGGCTTTTGTACCACCGGGCTGGGTTCCCCGCTTTGTGCTGGCGTGTGTGTGTGTGTGTATCTGTGTGCGTGCGCGCGCGCTCTTCTCCTGAAGTGGCTCTGGGAGCAATTGTCTTGCTGCATGCCGTTTCCCACCTCTAGAGCCGTGTGTGTGTGAACGCCAGACCAAAGGGGATGGGACCTAGGAAGGGAGTGATGATGGGACCAGAGGCATGGGTCCGTTTATAATTCGAGAGGCGTGGTGGTGGCTGGGCCTAAAGAAGATTTGGAAACCAGAACAGAACGCTTTCATTCCTCATGCAATAACGGCATCGTCGAACATGGCAGAGAGGTGTGGATGGGGAGCCAGAATACCGTAATGTCATTTCTAAAGCATGGCATTCAACGTATTTACTAGCTCTCTAAAGCCCATATGCCATTTGTGTCCAGCTCTTGTTGGATAAGGGTGCCCTGTGCTGGCCTCTGGGAGGAACAGTCTGCAGTTAAGAAGTTTTTCATTTGAGATTTATAGGATGTTGTGTGTGCGTGTGTAGCTGCCTGTCCCACGCCTTTGCAGAAATGCTTCATAGCTATCAAAAGCAGAGATTTATGTGAGCTGCTGTCTGCTCTGTAGGATTGGCCCTTCTTGTGACCCTGCTGCTGACGGGGTTGGTGACTGGCGTGGCCATATGACAGGATTTTCAAAACAGGGGCACTTTGGAGATGATGCCTCTGATCTACAGAGTAGAGCTTGGGCTTTCTCAAATGAGGACTGCTGCCTGCTAGGTTCTACGTGCTGAGATGTTGTGGAATACAAAAACCTTCTTTTTAAAAAGAAGGGGATTCCGCTTCAGTATAAGGGACCTTTGTCAACCCCTGATGGGGACGCATTGTGATTGCAAGAGGATCAATTAGATAATGTTTTGTGGCACGTTGAATGAGGGAGAGGGTGAGAATAACTACAATGATGTAATCCTTTAATAATTGATAGTTGTCCTATACTTTACAGTAGAGTTTTCCACATGCACAAGCTGCTTCCCCCTTCCTTCTTGGCAAAAATGCTGAAATGTGTCCAGATCCCCACCTTCTTAACTCACACAGACTGATGATTTTACTAGTTTAGAGAGGGGAGGGGGGAAACAGCCGAGATTCATCACAAGGCTTTATGTGCTGCAACTTAACTGCAAAAAGGGGGAGTGAGGAAAACAATAAATAAAGTGACTCCTCCCCCTCTTGCAAATAGATCTTGAAGTGTGTGTGTGTGTGTGTGTGTGTGTGTGTGACAAAGAAGGCTTTCAGCGAAGAAAAGAGATTCACACAATGCTCAAGGGTAGTGAGGTTTGAAAGAGACCCCTTTTCCCCCTCCCTTCTTCCTTTGGTTGTTGTTGTTGTTGTTTGCTTATTCCCTGGGACTTCTTTCTCTTTCTCCAGAAGATACCACTGAACTGTTCTCAGTATCTTTCCAGGCACATTTAGTCTAGTGAAGGATTCCTAACACCACACATGGATTGCCAGCATTTTGCTGTGCCTGCAGAATCACAATTTATATGTTAAAGCCAGCTCTCTCTCTCTCCCCCTTTTTTTAACCTGTGAAATATTAAAAAACATAGAGTGATCTTTGCTGCTTCCATCAGGAAAGATGATGAATGAAGGGAAATTAGTAGAACATCAGGGGCACAATTCTGTGCATGTCTGGTAAGTCACATCAATATCAATGAGACTTACTCCCAGGTAACCGTGTATGGGATTGTAGCCTAAAAGACATAGTGTTTGTAAAATGCTTTCTTTCTCCCCCCTACCACTGCTCCATTACTGTGGTACATTCATTTCTTATGCTCAGAAGTGGGGACAGGGTGTGTTAGAAAGGCATGCATAGAAATTGAAAATTCTCCCAGGATACTTACCTGCTCACATGTGTTCTCAGCCCCACATTCTTCTTTGTATTACCTGAAAAATTGTGTAACAATTTGTAGTTCTTTTAAACAAACTCTTCTTGTGAGAACTCTGTCAGCATTTAAACAATTGTTGAGCACTTTTGGTTATGTTTGCAGATGATACAATTTGTTGTGGTTTAGTCTGAAAGGTAAATTTGAAGGGTCCTGTTTTTGCAGTTAATTTAGTTCATCTTTCAGTTACAGAAAAAGGAGAATAGTTATTCAAATGCCCACCATTTTATTGCAATTTACAGTTCTTGGACAAAATGTAAATTGAGTGCTCTAAAATAACCACTGATTGTAGGGAGCAAAGTGAAGCACGTGTTGATTCTTAAATTATGTCTGTGCTTTCTTACAGTGGAATCAAAGACAGTAAGATCCAAATTAGACATGGTGGCAGCAACCCCCTGCCCATTTTAGATGTCTGGATCTGCAAACACCTCATGTAATGGGCTTCAGAATACCTATCTTGGCTGAATTGTGCTTATTCTTTTTATAATTAAATTGGTATAATAAACTGTTGGTTCTAAAATTTAAGGTTGTAAAATATAATTTAATAATTTACAAGCTTTGGGGGCACAGAGCAAGTGAAATGGTAACTTTATTTGAATTACATCATGTTTAAAACGTGGGATGCAGTATTTCGGGTTGTACATACTGTATAGGATGTTTCTCAGGCTTCATGTTCAAGAAGCAAGAAGGAAAGAACAGAAAGCTGTAGCTGTTCCAGGCACTTTGTCAAATATACTATCTTCAGACTTTTCAGTACCATGCCAGAGGAAATGCTAGCATTATCTGCCTTTGCAACAGTGTCACAGTATTTTATGTGAGACAATTGGGGCAGAGAGCTGCTGACCTTGCTATTTCAAAGGAATGACTGGCACTTGCAAGGTGGTGGTGCTCATGTTGGTGCTACTTCATAAGGGTTGCAAGGAGCTGCATATACCATAACGCTCATATCCGAAAAACACATACCGAAAATTTGCCTGTTGTGCCATGCAATACTTTCTTTTTCTAGAATAGCAGTGCTAATTATTGCGATCGTTTTGAGCTCCTATCCACTCTGAACTTGACAGCACAGTTCATGCAGGTCCTACACTATCTGGTAAAAGTTAATGGGATCACTTTCAGTTGTTGTATCCCGACAATATGGACTGGGTGTTGCAGGGGTAGGCCATCATGACTTTTAAGATCTAACAGTGAGGGACTGACCGGCTGGACCCAGAGTGTGGTTAATGCCTCATTGTGGGAAGGTACATGGCTGCTGCCTTGAAAGGGACTGTGGTGTGGTCCCTCCTGAAGAGGTTGTCTCTGGATCCCAAGGTATTAGATAACTACAATTCAGTTGCAAATATTTCTTTCCTGGGCAAGGGGATTGAGAGAGTGGTGGCTGACCTGCTGCAGACATGCATGGATAATGTGTAGGCCCATTTCAGTTTGTATTCACCATTGAAACAGCTTTGGTCATCTTGATTCTTTATCAGGGGACAAACAGTGTTTGGTATCGCTGACCATGATATCCTTGAGCAGTTGTGCAGGTTGGGACTCAGTTACAGTGATTCTACTTCTGCCTGTGGGGTCATTACTAGAGAGTAGCATTGAGGAGCTTCCACTCAGCCCCATGACACAAGGAACTTACTTGTCCTCCATTCTATTGAAATTCCTAGGAGGTTCATTTGGGGATCTGGAGCATGGTCTCACTGATTTACTGATGACACTACATTACAAATGAATTAGGAGAGGTGGACCAATGTCTGGAAGCAGTGATGGCCTGGATGAGTGCCAGTAAACTGAGAATGAATCCTGACAAGATGGAGGAACTACGGACAGGTGTTTCTTGTGTCCAAGAATTGGGGGAATTGCCTGTTTTGGAATGGGTTGTACTTCCCCTGAAAAAATAGGTACATAGTTTGTGGGTACTCATTCATGCCAAGCCGTTGCTAGAAGCCTGAGTGATATCCAACTATGACTGGTTCACTAGTTATGGCCATTCTAGGACTAGGATAGCCCAGCTTCAGCAGTATTAACCTCACAGTTTGACCATGTGACCTTATGTGGCGGTATCCTTGAAGACAGTCCTGTAGCTGCAGCTGGTATAGAATCATAGAATCACAGAGTTTAGAATTGTAGAATCATAGAATTGTAGAGTTTAGTCAAGTAGCAGGATGGGCTCAGATGTCAGTAATCCTTATAGAATTGCACTCTGTGTCTGTGAGCTACCATGTGTATTTCAGTGTGCTACCACTGATATATGAATGGCTTGGGGCATGAGAACTTAAAGGAGTGCTTCTTCTAATGCCTACCAGCTCATGCTTTGAGATCAATGGGGGAAGCACAGCTCATGGTCCAGCCAATGAGTATTGGTTGTGGTGTTGTAACATGAAAATGAGTCTTCTCAGTGGTAGTGTGCCAACTGTGAAGTTCTCTTCTTGAAAAAGTGAGTCAGTCTCCTATGTTGACAAGCTTTAGGTATCAACTGATCATGCATTTGTTTGCCTGGGCTTTGAGGACATAAATGTGTTACGGAGTCCATGGGACGAATTCAACTAACTAGTCATGCCCACACAAGGGCTTCCATTAGTGCAATAGGGCTTCCCCTGCTCCTCCTTCCAGGTACCTCTCTTGCCACCCAAGTTGGCTGTGAAGGGAATTGAGAGACCGCTAGAACAACACTGAGGTCAGGGGAGAAAGTAGAATGTTCCATCAGGGAAGCAGAAATACTTGCACTGGTGGAGTGGCCTGCTTAGCAGTACATTAAATTCCTCCCCAACAGTTTTACTATTGATGTTTGCTGCACTGTGTCTTTGATTTTAGCTACGCAGTTTTAGATGTTTTAATTATTGCTTTGTGTTGGTAATAATTTATTATGCTGCGAACCGCCCTGAACTCCTATGGGAGTAAGGTAAAAGGTAAAGGTAAAGGTACCCCTGCCCGTACGGGCCAGTCTTGACAGACTCTAGGGTTGTGCGCTCATCTCACTCTAGAGGCCGGGAGCCAGCGCTGTCCGCAGACACTTCCGGGTCACGTGGCCAGCGTGACAAGCTGCATCTGGTGAGCCAGAGCAGCACACGGAAACGCCGTTTACCTTCCCGCTAGTAAGCGGTCCCTATTTATCTACTTGCACCCGGGGGTGCTTTCGAACTGCTAGGTTGGCAGGCGCTGGGACCGAGCAACGGGAGCGCACCCCGCCGCAGGGATTCGAACCGCCGACCATGCGATTGGCAAGTCCTAGGTGCTGAGGTTTTACCCACAGTGCCACCCGCGTCCCCCTATGGGAGAAGGGTGGTATAAAAATACATTGAATAATAATAATAGGAACAGCAGGCTTCCAGCATAGCAATCTACTGTTACGGGTCTGAAAACCCTGAACACAATTCTGTGCTCTGTTGTCTTTGCACAGTGGGACATAGGATTTGAGTTTTTAATCATGTCAGAATAAATGTTCTTGACTGTAGTTCATATGTATGCTTTTGGAAAGAGTTGAGCTGCTGAAAACAGGCATTAACTACGCCTGGAACTGTGTCGTTATAATAATGAGCATCCTTTTCCCATAAGCGACATGGCCTATAGTGGATAATTGTTGCTTTACTGAGCAAATTCCATTTTTTCCTCTGTGAAGCATATATACTTCATCAAACAATATACATGTTAGAACATTCAGATGTGCTATTTAAAATTAATGTTTGAGCTCACATTGGCATTAGAAAAAACCTAAGTAGTAACAATTTTCTGCTACCCATCTGCAGCAAAATGTTTATTTACCTTCAGTCCTGGGCACACAACTCATAACACTTGTAGTAATCTTTGTTACCACTTGATAGAGATGGCATTCTTTGGAAGCAGTTGTCAGATGGACAAACAGTGGGCTTTTGATGTAGGGATTATCTGGTGATTTGTATGAGGGTACAAATGCAAGGCATAGCATGTGACAACTTTTGCTTGTGGAGTTTTCCAACAAAGAAGATCACTTCTAAAACAGATGCTTCCTATGTATAAAACAGTGAATTTGCAGTTGTGGAATGTGTTAGTACTGTACGCAACAGTTATCCTGCTTGAGGAGCCTGAGTAATGTTATCCAGATATATATAAATATGAACGTGTATGAACCCTAAGATAGTGCATGTTATTGGAAATGTTATGCTTTAGCAAATATGATTAAGTAAATGGCAAAATAAGTGATAAAAGAGAAAAGAAGACAAAGTGAACCAACCATATTATGTTTATTTTAAAGGTATCAAATTTGAGATACAATATATTGAATACGGATACATAATAATTGAAAGTTGTTACAAGGTTTGAAATAAGGTAACAAATTGCTGACATTGATATTACAAAGAATGCAGATTTGGAAGGTGTGGGGAAGTACAATGGTTTTTTTTTTCTTTTTCTTTTGTTAAAAAAAAATCAAAAAATTGTTTCTTGTATTTGATTTACTCTGTACTGTTTGGAATGCACAAAATTATGAAAAGAAACGCAATAAAAAATATTTAAAATAAATAAATAAATATGGAGCAGTATGTGAAGATACCATTGAGGCCAACAGCCCTATGGGCTTCATTAGGCATGATATGATTTGCAGTAAATTTATGGTGTAATAAAAATGTGATTGGACAAGTTAAAACTGTCTAGCCTCTGCAGAAGTATGATTCACATTACAGTATTTTTTAGTCATTGCAGTTAGACTAAAACTGCAGGTTTTGGGGATCCTATTTTCCCCCAATTTATTATGCATTTTATTTATACATTCTGTTATTTGTTTATTTGTTTATTTAGTGACTTTGTTTTTTCCAGGCCAGCCCAAAGCAACTTACAACCAAACAAATAGACAGATACCCCCCTGAAATACATTAAAAATATCCTGCCCACTTCCATAAGGCCACAGATAGTTAAAGGACCAGAGGCCCAGTTATAAAGGGGGGGAATTGCATGGCATGTAAAGATACACAATGATGGCACCATCATTGTATGGGGAGAGCATTCCACAAACAGGGAGCCACCACAGAAAATACCCGTTCTCATGTTGCTACCCTCAGACCTCTCATGGAGGGGGCACAAGAAGAAGGGCCTCAGATGATGAGTCCAGATTGGTTCATATTTTTGCAATCTAGGAAACTGTAGGAAGTCTCAGTGACAGATGTTCAACAAAATTTTGTAGCCTTAATTTGCACTGTTGGTCTTTTTCAGACTAAAGTAGTAAGGTTTGCTTCCCTGTTTAGGGACATTTTTAATATTTGATGTTTTATCGCATTTTTAATACTCTGTTGGGAGCCATCCAGAGTGGCTGGGGAAACCCAGCCAGATGGATGGGGTAATAATAATAATAATAATAATAATAATAATAATAATAATAATAATATATTATTATTATTATTATACATAATGGATGCTGAGTGACTGTTAAATCTCCCTTTAATATATTGTTTTATAGTTATATTTTAGTAGTTCTGCTGGTAGGGCAAGCACAAAAAGAAAGAAGAGCTGAAAATAATGCAAGCAAAATTAATAAGGCATAATTCTGTATGTGTGTGTGTGTGTATCCCCATGCAGATAACTGAATGCTGATGAATGTTGCCGTGAAACTCACATTTGGAAAATCCATGCATTATTTCATGATTTGGGAAGAACTGCTTCAGCATTATTAACTTTCAATTTGATAGGAATTCGAATTGTGTGCTTCTGTGTGCTTAGGGTGCCATTTGCGTTTGCCTCTTTTATCAGTGAAACTGAACCCTTCTGCTGAGATAGTTTGTCCAGCCAACTCAATATTGTCCATTCTGACTGGCAGCAGCTCTCTTAACGCAGACTTCCACACTCTAGTACCTTCTAAATATTTTGAACTAGTAAGTCCCAGCAGCCCCAGCCAGCATAGCTAGTTGTCTAATGGGAGTTGTAGTCCAAAACATCTGGAGGGCATCAAGTTGGTCAATGCTGCTCTAATATATGACAATGTGTTTTTAGCGCTGCTACTTGGAGGTCACCTTTTTGGTGTAGACATTCTGTTTTTTAAAAACACGTAAAATGTATTGAATCCTAGAGAAAGAAAAGCATTAAGCATACTCAGCATGCCTGCTTGTAATCAGATTTTTCCTGTACGGTGACATGACTTGGTGGCTTCACATAACAGCAATGCAGAATGATGCTGTATTACAACATGAGCTTTTGCTCTTTGGAAATTCTGTTTCATTCCCCATAAAGCAAAATATTTGCATCATATATGATAGTCTGTCTGTGACTGAGTAGCTGAAACTCTTGATTTCCCACCCCGTTAGAGTAGTTTAAGTACCGTATTTTTCGCCCTATAGGACACACTTTTTCCCCTCCAAAAATGAACAGGGAAATGTGGGTGCGTCCTATGGGGCGAATACAGGCTTTCGCTGAAGCCTGGAGAGCGAGAGGCTCTCGGTCTCCAGGCTTCAGGAAGCTCTGTGCAACCCTCCGGAGCCCGGTGCCAAGCCGCACCGGCCTCCGGAGGGTCGCACAGAGCTGCCTGCGCTCCCCGGGCTCCGTGCAGCTCTGTGCGACCCTTGGCAGGCCGGCGGCAAGCCACGCCGGGCTCCCAAAGTTTGCACAAGCTCCCAGAGCGATGCTGAAGCTGCGCGCAGCTTCGGCATCGCTCTGGGACCCGTTCTGGGGGCTGGGATCGGGGGAAGCTCGGGCTTCCCCTGTCCCAGTCCCGCACCTGGGTGGGTGGGTAAATAAATTTTTTCCCCTCTATTTCCCCCCCCAAAATCTAGGTGCGTCCTATTTGCCGGTGCGTCCTATAGGGCGAAAAATACGGTAATTTTTTCTAAACCCCTTCATAGTGGTGTGGTGTGCAAAGAGAGAACGGAACACTAGCATGACTATGGAGCCTCTGTGTTTAATGAATGCATCTCAGGAGTCAGCTGTTCTTCTTTTAGGGCTTGCACATGTATTACATTTTGGAAGTTCTTGCTCAGTGGAAAGGACTTGCATTCTCATAGACCAGGCTACAAACTCTAGTTAAAAGACACAGAGAAAATAAGAGGAAAACCAGGCATGACCACAGGAAAAGAAGTTTGTGGTTGTGTTTTCAGAAAATGCAGAGAATTTCATCCTTTAGGTTTAGGGGAGGGTTTTTGGTTGTTTTTGTCTTTAGCTGGCATCTGAAATTGGAAACTAAATAAACTTTCCTGCCTTACACTTAAAAAAAACAACTGCTGATGATCCGAGTTGCAGACTAAGGCTGCAATCCTGTGCACACTTATCTGGGAGCACTTTCTGTGGAACAAATACAGCTTTCTTCTGCGTACAAGTGCATATGATTACACTCTACAATTGCCTTGTTTAGGCCTGACAGTTTCACTCAGATTCAAGACTACTTCTCGCTTACGTTTCCTACCTGGGTATGGAATCCTTGGTTTAATAAACCGGCATCATGTTGATTTAGTTGAGAATGATGCATGTGTGTGTTAAATCCCTGCTTTTGCTCATTAAATGTGTACAGACAGCATCAAGAAAGAATTGAGCCACTTTTAGATATAGTTGACTGGGAAAAGTGGCAATTTCAATGTGTATGAGCTGTTCCCAACTAATAGGAAGTTTATGCATTTTGTACTTGAGAAAGATATACATTTATAAAATGAGTGAGAAATTACCTTCAGCTGGCATCTTATTTCAGAGATGCTACAGGATACCAGCAGATTGCAGAGCCTTTCCTAGAACTTCAGTGACTTCAGCTTTGCTCCTGAACCTAAGATGCAGCACATTTCTCCAGCTTTTTTCTTGTAGTCACTTCCTGAACAAATAATCTAGAGTTCAGAGAAAGGAAATGAGGACAGTGAAGGCTGATGGGGCAACATGCCTCAAGGACTGAGCAAAAAAATAAAATCAAAATTACCTATTTCTTTCTGGAGCATCTAGAATTTTCCTTCTCGTGGGAAAGGACTCCATGAGGCATGAGACACCATTGCCAGAAGAGTTGTTTGATGACAACTACCCATCATACATGGAAATGCTTTGTTCATGTACTTCAATGGATCACAAATATGGTGTACTGGATAATGTGAAATTGTACACAGTAAAGCTTGTAGTTTATAGTGAATGGGATTTATTTGTGTTCATTAATTTATCTTAAAAAATGTCCTCTCACATTTTCTCTCTGGTTTTAGTATCCTGTGGTTTGAATTTTGAAAGTTAATCAGTAGGTAGGTGCCTAAGCCTGGACTTGGGAGACTCTGGTCTCTTCCAGCTCTGTGATTCTGTGGTAATCATTGTGAACCCATGAGTGGGTGGTTGGTTTGTAAGAAATGGATGGAATGGGCTTCAGAATTCTGGTAAATGTCAGGCTCAAAGGATTTCTTTTCTGTTTTGTGAACAGTCACTGGAATGTGTTGTCTTTTTCTAGGTTAACTGTTCTAAAATGCTTGGAAGCGCTACCAATACCACTTTGTCCTTTCAGCTCAGGGTGACTTAATAGCAATTTCCTTGCCAATATTCTGGGCAATGAAGGGGGCCAGAAGCAAAGCAAGGGACACCTGATACCTTTTCACTCTTCCCAGCAAGCACTTTCATCTCTCCCCCAAATGATTTTTCCCCCTTTCCTTTTTGTGTCTAGGTAATTACTTTAGAGAGAGCCTTCAGTCTATTAATATGGCTTCAAGATGGAAACCATCGTTCTGTTTAGCAGCCACTATTCTGATAGATGATTTCACACACATACCCTTCAGAACAAGCAACACAAAACACTACTTTCAGGGGAAATCTTAACTTTGCCTTGAGGCATTTAGTCCATCTTACACCCCAAATATATACAATCACTCATTTCTTCGTGAGCTTGTATATCTTCTACACATGAAATATGTTTAGTTGTGGCTTCAGAGGATTTGATAGTAATGCTTCTGCTGTTGCAAATTGAGCTTATGTATTTTCCCTCTAGCCTTAATTTTGCACAGGTAACTGTACTTATTCATTTTTAAAGATATTTTTATGTTCTTTTCAATCTGTAAACCAATTCCAAAACAGGTAAAGGTCGAAGGGTTTGAAAAAACAAAAACAAAAAACACCTCCAGCAAATAACTAAAAACAATAAAATCAGCAATTTCTTTTTTTAAAAAATAGCCCTAGAAGTTTAAAATCAGGGAATAAAATCAATTCATATACAAACTTTTGGGTTCTGTCCATAAAGCCAGTTAAAATGCCTGGTGAATAAAATAACTTGACCTGCTGTCTGAAACTTGGGAGTGAAGGTGGCATGTGAGTCTCTAGGGTATTCATAAGGGGGCCATCACCACCTGCCTCATTTCCGAATGTAAGGGAGCACAAAGAAGGGTCTCTTATGACAGCAAAACACAGAGCACATAGTTAAATGGTACAGTTTGGTCCCCTAACATGGCACAATGGCTATCAACTTCAATAGCTTTAAAGGGGGGTTCTGTTAATTTATTGGGGCAGGGAGGGATAAAGCTGTCAATGACTATCATATTTACCGTAGTGATTATGTACTACCTCCAGTGGCAGAAGAAGTACGGTATGTTTCTGAATATCGGTTGCTGAGGAACATGAGTGGGGAGAGTGCTGTAGCACTCAGGTCTAGTTTGTGGGCTTCCTATAGGCATCTAATTGGTCACTGTGTGATTAGATGGACATGTGTTCTAATCCAGTAGGGTTCTTCTTCTTATGCTCTTACGTCTCATTTCCTGTGATATTCATGCAGGTATCTGGGTCCCATTCCGTATATGGTTGTTAAGGCTTTTGAAACTCATGCTGCCCAGAATTATGGCTGCAAACAAATAAGTCAATAGAGCTGTTTCTGGTGGCTGTTTCTGTCATCTAGTCATTACATTCTGCACCAGCTGAAGTTTCCAAGGCAGCATCACAAAATTAAACTATGGGATTTGCTCTCATAAGATGTGGAAACAGCTGACAATTTAGGTGGCTTTAAATGGGCATTAGACAAATTGATAGAGGATATAGCTATCAATGGCTACTAGTCATGGTGGCTACATGCATTCCGCAGGATCAACAGCAGAAAGCCTCTTGTGCTGCAGAACAAGAACAGGAGAGGACTATTGCCTTGATGTCCTGCTTGTGTGCTTCCCAGAGGCATCTGGTTGGCCACAGTGGGAAGCAGAATGCTGGACTAGATAAGGTTCTGCTTTTCTAATGCTCATCTAAAGTTAAATGTAACCTTGTTTCTAGTATAAACAGCCTGCTGTTTTACAAATGTGTATTTTCATAAGGCAAACGCTTGTTATATGTGCTGAGAATAACTTTGTACACTGGACCATTAAAAAAAACAAATCCAGAAGATGGCAACAATATTACTGAACATTTTGTTTAATATACTGCAATCCACCAAAAGTGTTGATCATTAACATATATTCTCCTATTCTATGTACCCTACTCTGAATTTAGTACCTGAGTATATATTTTTTACAGATTATGATCAGACATTCTCCCTTGCTTTTGCTTTCAGTGGAGGAGTCTCACTTGCCCATGTGAGGCTACATCTCAGGTTCACAGCTATTCTTCTTTAAAAAATATTTGCAAACAAAGAAGAAAAATATTTTTGTTTAAATAATAGCTTTCAATTTGGAGATGAGGGGTTTATTAAATGAAAAGAGAACTCTGGGGTGGAGATGAATGGAACTGTTTTGCTGTATAGTGAAGTGACAGCCCCTAAGGTGCACTAAATTTTATCTATACAGCTCACTGCATTTTGATAGTTGCAATTATAAGCAGAAGCGGAAGATAAAGAGGGTTACCTTTTTTACAGTGACAGATGAAGATTATAAATCAAAACATATTAGTCTGAATGAAGTCAGTAGACTTTAGTTCAGAGGTAAGGAACTTGTAACCTCCAGAACTTGTAGTTCTGGATCGTCTAGGTTTTAGAGCTTCTCTCCTCTTGTTTTGCCTGGTGCTTTCCTTCATCTCCTTTGTTGTATACTGGAGAAGGGTAGCAGGAATATTCACTATTTTTATCTATTATATACAGTACTGTATTTTGGAAGGTTGTTTGTATGTTTGTTCTCTATGGGTTCAGCCACATCTCAGGATATAATCACCAAACTTGGCACGATGGTTTCTGATGTAGGGCAGCGGACTTTGTCGCTATTTGGATGCCAGGTGCCATTTTAAATCAAGATGGTGGACCAAAGCACCAGTTTCGTGTGACTTCATCCATTTTTGACATAGGTTCAGCTGCCTCTTCACTGAACTGGGTATGAGGGTTCCTGAGATGAGGGTGACGGTCTTTGCAGACATTTGGATGCTGGTCACCATTTTGAATCAAGATAGTGGACCAAAACATAACTTTACCTGATTTTTGGTATGATGGATCCAAATTCACAAATTACACTATCCATTTAAAAATCACAATATTTATTGCTTTCTAAAAATTCCCAGGCATCACCAAGCACTCCTCATTAGTTGTCTATATATGGCTGGGGCAGCGTGTGTATTTGTGTGCAGAAAAGTGAAATCTGTTTCTTATATGGACTGTTGACAGATTTTAATGAGATTAAGATTTGACTTACTGTTTGAGAACAGCAGTGAATAAATACTACTAACAAAGTCTCAGTTATTAAAAGCTCTTGCATGTCTGCGTGTTAGCCATGTGGCTGTTGCAAATTAGTGAACATACATTTAAAAAAAGTTTTTCATTCCTAATTGCATTTAAAAAAAAATCTCAGAGTTTTGTTTATTCACACTGCTGTTGAACCTGTAAATCCAGCTGTGTCACTGTGTCCACTCTGTGCTGGGCCTCAACTAATATTATTGAGGATGCAAATTATATGGAGTTGTTCTATGGACAGCAGCCCAAATAGAAACTGTTTTGAAATTCCTATAGTTGCTTCCCATAGGAGAGACCAAGGAGCCAACATATGGCAGCAACTTGTACATGCCACTGTTGTGACCTGTATAATTTTAAACTAGTGACCCTGAAGGATCTTGATGTTATGTATCTTAGATTCCTCTGATCTCCTGTTCATTTGCATGTTACACACTACTGTCTGCATTGCAGACCTTAAGAAAATGTCAGATTGTAAAATCCCATGAGTAACTTTAAGGGTTTGACCTAAATCCTTGCAGCAAGTAGAAACTTAATTAAGCTAGACAGCTGCACTCTTGGCCCCAGTGATTTTGCCAAATATTGCAAATTCTGCAAATATTGTCTCATCTTGCCTTTAGATGTGCCATTTATGTAGCTGCTACATAAGAACATTTAAAATGTTCTTGTAACATACTTGCTTCCAGTGATTTCCGAAAGTCTTTTTGGGTCTAATGCATTGTAATACAATTCATTTTATGACTACATGCCCATTTTTTGGTGTGAAAATGTAATGATTTATATATATATGTATAATTGGCTGGCATCCTGTGGCGCCAGAGAAAAAGACTTGCCAATCTCAAGAGTGTCATCTGATTCCTAGTTTTGCAAGCTGCTGTGATCTCTTCACAATATTAAAAATTAAAGGAAGGCAACGTTACGATGTTTACAAAAGGCTTGGTATTTTGGTTGTGGATTCCAAGGGTTCTGCTTATAAGGAAAGAGACCTAGATGCAAAAAAGAAACCTTTTAGAAAGAAGTCATAGGAGGAGGAAGAAGTTTCTTGTCTGATTTGCAATTCAGTGAATAGATTGAGTATTCATTAGTTTCTGGCATTGTTCACCTACGCTGAAGTTACTGGCAAGCTAAAATCTGGAGTGGAATCTCTTTTACTAACATATGAGCATGAATGTCAAGTGAGCAAAATAAATTGTATAGGTTAAGAGAATATAGGAGGAAACATGCTTTGCCGTCATACTTTAAAACATCACATGCTGAGTAGTAAAAACAGCAGATAATAAGAGGATTTGTTGCTGAGTTTGTTTTTTTCAGTGGCTGCTGTGACATTTAAATATGGAGCAGAATATGTAGAAATGGATTTCTAGCTCATCCTGTATGATGGCATATAAACACTTTGATATATTTAAAAACTGGTTCATATGAGAATGAAAACAAAATCTTCTTGTCCTCAAAGAAAACAGCAGAATCTTCTTGACTTGGCTTTGACACAAAGCGACGTTTGCATGAGAGCCCCAGCTGCTGCCTGGAGATGAGCTACTGCTGTATTATTTCATTCAATATGCAGGTATGTATTTCATGTTCTTAATGAAATTGTGAAACCTTGTAAAAAGACACTGTTAGGCCTTGACCCCTTAAAAGCACTATCTAAGTTGTTTACTAGAACCAACTGAGAAATTATTCAGATGGACCTGGTTGGGGTATTTGGGAACCTGGGTATCTGAGAATACAAGTTAACCAACCACTGAATGTTGAAAAGTTTTGCATTTTTTATTTTTAGGTTATTTTATTTCTCTTCCTTGATAGCCTTCCCCAGATTTAACAAGAAACATGGCAAGAAAGTGCCGAAACATGCCGTCTTCTTTAACAATTTTTTTTCTTTCACATAGGTTATTATGTGCCACCAAAAAACTTCTTTTCTCCTCTATTCTGTTGTTGGTAGGGTCAGGAAATAGTATTTCGTTAGCATTGACATTTGTAACACTCTATGATTTTTGAGTTTCATAAATGTTAAGGGCATTGGGTTCCTTTGCAGGTTCAGAACTTGAGTGGCACTGATATGTGTGAATATCATTTCAGAGTCAGACACTTGTGAACACTAATTCTGAAATCTTGATTTGTAGTGTTCCTGCTTTCAGAGATGAAAGGTTGGGGAAAGATCTCTCCGCTTTCTCATGAATTTATTGCGTACAGGATAAAAGGAAACTGGGGAGGTCAGTGCTGTGTCCAAATTGCTCTCCAGACATGGTAAGAGCATAAGAAGAGCCCATCTGGCTCAGCATCCTGTTCTCACAGTATCCACTGTGAGTTTTCTCTCCATATTGAAGTTTAGTCCAATTTAGCACTAAAGAACAGGTTTTCCCTGGGAAAGGAGCAGGGCAAGGGGGAAAACAACACAGACTCTTGCTCTGGGAAACCCCAAGAGCAGATTTAGGGGCACTTGCGGGGAGAAGGATGTTCCCTCATGCAAGGCGAAATCCTTGTACTGACAGAATGTTCGCCATAGTGCTACACTGAATGCAATGTAGGGTATCCAAACATAAATTCAGGTATGCAGAATTGTGGGGTGGGGTGGGATCATCAGGATATGGCTAAGCACCTTAATGCTGCCCCCTTTCTGTGTGTGCCTTAATGCAGATTAAATAAATAAATATCACATGCAGGAGTGTGTGTTTTTTTTATTAAATGGGCAAGTCTTTTTCAACTGTTTCATTGGGACTGCATGATCCCCAACTGCAACAGTTAATACTGAAGACAAAGTTCCCACTGGCTTGCACTGATTTTAAAAATAAAAAATAAAAAAGGATATGGGAACACTGTTATTTTGTTACTAGTTTGAACAAAAATTCCCAGGGAAAAAGATAAAAATATGTGGGGTGCTTCCCATGGGGTTCATAATTGTCTTGTGCTATTAAACAAGTAAGATCTCATGCTATATATTTTGCATGTGGTGAAGTCATTAGGTTTCTTATTTGAAGTGCTTAAAAATAATAAAAAGGGACTTTTGTTATACAAGAATTATTATGTATGGTGTGCCCGTTTCAATGCACTTAAAATAAAAAGATCTATTTAACTTGCAGCATTGTAAATCCATTGGGGTGGTTAGAAATGTTTTTAAAATACAACTAAAATTAAGAGCAAAACCAGCAGCCCTGTATCTTGCTGAGCCATCTGTTTGCTGTTTTCTCCAACCACATTTTCCAATGTTCAACTGCTTTTTATATTATGCTTATCAGTTTTAGTGTGGAAGGGGGCAAAATGGTGAAAAGCTTTAATGTATTTTCTGAGTGGGAAAGTGTGCCGTTTTGTGTGTGTGACGCTGCTGGAAGTCTTCTGTGGAATTTTGCTCTGCTGAAGGTTTTATTGGCGTATCAGTATTAATTGACTTAATATTGTCAGATGTGTTCTCAGAATGCCTGTTCTGCCTTCTGCTCCTAAACTTAAAGATCATTGGAATTTTTTTTAAAAAACCCTATTGAGGTTCATATGATATACAGTGAAAAGAAGGAAAGTGTGTCCATGAATATTTAACATTTTTATCATGTGCAAGAGAACTTCAAGAACCCCGCTTCATAGGGATAAATAGCTTGCATTTTGCCACAGAAGTTTTCATTCTTGGGGAGCTACAACTTTGCTTATTCATAGTGGATCGGTCTCATCAATTCCTTATCTTAAAGACTATCAGACAGGATCCAAGTTCCAAAAGTAGAGGAGCAGCAGTATGACAGGACTGATATCTTCTTGGCATAGGAGCCAACTCCTAGGGGCCGTGGGGGTTTGGCCCCCAGAATAAAATATTTGAGGGGGCTTGGCCCCCTGCAAAGTTGATTGATTATGCGGGGTGGGGCTTAACTAGGCAATGTACTGGAATTCTTTGATTTGGTACATAACATTGGCTTGGTTCTCGCAGCATGGTAAGCCAAAGTGTGGCTTAGCAAGGCTCCACAAATGTGTGTGGTCCTGGCAAAAACCTTGCAGTCACTTTGCCAAGGTAACAGATCGCAGTTAGTGAGGAGAAAGCTTAACCACAAGTCCCAGTTTGGATGACATGCGAAGCCAAACCTTGGCTTAGTTCAAAGTGGTACAACAGTAAAAAGGACTGGGGGGAAGCAAAGAGGTTGTGAGCTTCGTTCTGGGAGCCCACACATTCATGCCATCTCTCTGCACTATATTTTTGCCTACTCTGTCATGGGAACCAGCCCATAATATTTTGCTGATGGTTGCGTAATTTCAGCTATGACCCGAAATGAGAGCCAGTGTGGTGTAATGGTTAAGAGCGGTAGTCTCATAATCTGAGGAACTGGGTTTTCATCTCTTCTCCTCCACATGCAGCTGCTGGGTGACCTTGGGCCAGTCACACTTCTTTGAAGTCTCTCAGCCTCACTCACCTCACAGAGTGTTTGTTGTGGGGGAGGAAGGGAAAGGAGAATGTTAGCAGCTTTGAGACTCCTTAAAGGGAGTGAAAGGCGGGGTATCAAATCCAAACCCTTCTTCTTCTTCTATTACTTTTTAAAGCAGCCAACTGATGTTAGGGAAGATGCTATTTTCAGCCTGATCTGTAGTGATGGGGTAAGCTCAAAAACCAAGATATGTTACTCTACTCAGAAAATTGCTCAATTTATTCTCACCCAATTGTCAATCAAATCAGATTATATGATATTCCTAAATATGTCCTTGGGAGCACGATAATGTTTTGTTTCTTTCTTCAGCTACTTTCCATCACCTTTACTTTTTTGCAGATCTTAGGACCAGCAGGTCTCTCCCTCCCTTCCACACCCCTCTGATGCATGGCATGTTGTTATAGCCATGCTGAAAATGCATTTTTCCTCACGCAGCTGGCATCTGTCAGGGTGGAAGGGAGGACTTAAAATCTTGACTGGCTTGGATTTTAATCCAAACCAGAGACATTGCAGGGCTAGGATGCTTGCCCCATATTTGAGATGATGGTTGCAAGCCACCAAAATTAATGTATCTGAGCAAGGAAATGTATAATTTGGCAACTTGACTACTCATTTGAATCTGTCTCTATGTTCAGTTTTGCTCCTAATCTCAAACCCACTGATTAAATGGGGAGTAATACTAATTTTAATCTGTCATTGAAGCTTTAGTAAAGCTATCAATTAAATCGATTGAAAATTGTAGCCCTGGAGAAAATTAATTCAAAAGTTTATTATTACTAGTGGGCAAAAGGCCAAAGCAGCATATTAGCACAGACTTGTAATCTTCACAAAACAGTTGCCTAGTACATATTAATGTTGTAGTTATACAAAGAACACTTAATTATAAGAACAATCGTGGTTTTTTTATAAAAACACATTTTAAAAGACTGTTCCATAGGTCAGAAAACAGCTTACTTAAGCCCATACATATTTATGGATAAAATTATCAGTAGTGAACACCCTTGAAATTCATAGGTCCCATGTATGAGAAGGTTAATGCATAAGTTTATATGAGATATTATATTCAACATCAGGCCTCTTCTTTCTTTTTCAGAGGAACCATAGGCTAAATCCTGCAAATTATAATGTTAGTCTGATTAGTTGACATGTGTTCATTTCTGTTTTTGGCACAAGTGGATGTCCCATGTGCTAACATGATCAGTGATAAAATGGGTCAGAAAGAGAAGATGAGTATATTTATCTGTGCCAGGGCACACTTCCTGCTCCTGAGTTGTGCAGGAAAATCTACACTTCTTTAAAACAACAACAACAACAACAGACACAGACCAAAATGGCAGAAGAAGAAGGCACATGCACACTGCCCTTGGGCTGAAAAGATACTTGCATTCCTGAGATCCCAGTTCCCCCTCCTAATCTTTCCAACCACGAGGCAACATGCTGCCATTTAAGTTACAAGAACGCCAGCAATTCACTACTGTGAATTGTGCATAGGCACATGCACATCTTCCAGTACTGATTTCTTTGCACACAAGACTTCCAACCCCAAAAGTGTCAAGCCTTTTAAAAAAAGCAAGGCCTCTTTCAGCCTTGGCCAACCTTCTTGAGGCAACACCTCACTCTTGCACTCGCACACAGGCACATGGCCTGGATCAGGCCACTGAACTGGAGGTTTGCCACCTCTGCTTTTAAACTATAAAGGAGGCATTATCCCAACGTAGCACAGCCCTTTGTGACTGGTGGCTTCAGTGGGTGAAAGGGAGAGAAAACAAGCTACTTCTCTCCCTCCTTGCCCCTACCATGAGCCGGTGCCACTGCAGTGACTTCAGGAGATGAACCTGGTTTTTCTGCCTTCAGTCATAAAGCCAAAGACAAGCCAGGTGTAGTTTCTTGGAGGGTCTTGAGGCTGTTACTTCCCAGATGGGGCATATGGAGACCAGAAATAGCTACCTGCAGAGATGGGTGTTTGGAGCCAAGCTCAGGGAGACCCACCCCAGTCCTTATACCTTGGCTAGGTGCTGCCCTGTTGAGCAGAGGCAATGCAATGGTTATCCTAGCTAGGTTGTATTAATCCATCTGAGAAGTTCCATATATGGAAACATGTTTCTTTGCATGGATTTCCCTTTGTTTAATTAGGCATGCATCATTGATCAGAGTGCTGCTCAGTTATTTTCACTACATTGTTTTCACTGGAGTGAGCATTTGGGCCTTATCCAAATGTGCATCCACATGCTCATTCCACTGAAAACAATCCACTGCAAATCGTCATCAGCCATTGCCAGTCCAAGTTAGTGTCTCTTAATTGTCTAAAACTGGAATTGGAAATAAGCTTCCAGCAGTGAAACACGTTTGTGAGTTTTTTTGTGTATCACAGAGAACAGCAATCCTGTCACATACTGGGATTGCATAAACATTCTTTTTTTTACATAATCTGGATAGCCTTGGGACAACGTAATCAAAATGTTGAGAATTCTAGTCCTTTAATTTGTACTTTTGGCAGGACCTTCACATATTCAGTGTCACCAACTTCAACTGCAGCTAAAATGCGGTTTAAGGCGGCATGACAAACTCATTCTGTACTATCTTTAAAGTGGTTGCAGAGATGTGAATGCAGAATAAATCAAATCAGATCTCTTACCTGGGTCTGCATAAAGCATACTAATGCCTTTGCAGGGCTAACTGCTTTAAGCTTAGTGGTCTTCAAACATTTTTTCCAAGTTGTTGTTGAATTAAATCTGTCATGTAGCTACTGGAGGATTCTAATGAGAGCCAGTGTGGTGTAGTGGTTAAGAGCAGTAGTCACGTAATCTGGGGAACCGGGTTCGTGTCTCCGCTCCTTCACAAGCAGCTGCTGGGTGACCTTGGGCCAGTCACACTTCTCTGAAGTCTCTCAGCCCCACTCACCTCACAGAGTGTTTGTTGTGGGGGAGGAAGGGAAAGGAGATTGTTAGCCGCTTTGAGACTCCTGAAGGGGAGTGAAAGGCGGGATATCAAATCCAAACTCTTCTTCTTCTTCTTATATATTGGTAAAGGACAGTCAAGTTTGAGTGAATTTAAAGAGTGTAGTGCAGGATAGTTGAGATATTTTCAGTGGATTTGCAACGCAATCCTGTACTTAGAAGTAAGCCTGAGCTATTTCTAGGGATTGATTCCCAGGTAAGTGTGAGTAGGATTGCAGCCTAAATGTCTGTAGGAGCAGCATTTGAAGAAGAGATTATTTAATTCTATGATTCTAATGGAAAATGTATGGAAAGAAGTAAGATTGTTGGTATCAGGCTCAAAAAGGCGGCCCAGGCATTCATGTTGCATCCATCTCTTTGTATGAGATAAAAATTGTGTTTGCATTACAGTTGCTACAATTTTATTTAGTTAGTTTTCTTCCTTCCTGCCAAACGGTCAAGATTTATATTAGCATAGGTGAAATAAATTTATGGAAATCCATATATTGAAACTTTCAACAAGAACCCTAATAGTGAAAGTCACAAAGGAACTGGCTTTCCTCCTCCCCATGTAAACTGATGGGTGTTCTTTTGATCCTCTACAACTGGTTGTTTGTTTGTTTGTTTGTTTGTTTGTTTGTTTGTTGTGCAAGCATACCAAATCCATTTTAATTTAACAACCTGAATTTCAAGTATGTTTTTGAATACCACCTGCTAGTCTGGAAGAGCCTTTGGACTACAGACTATGCTGGTAGACTCTGCATGGGAGATACTCAACCTTGTTAGCCAGAAAGGAATCTCCGCCACTGGGCAAAGAATGTCTTTGTTTGGGACCCGTCTCCTGACCTGAATACTATTTCATATCTGCTTCGTGCCAGCATCGTAGAAATGCTGCAGAGTAGACAGGACTGATGTAATTTCTAATGAAAGGACGCAGCTAGATGAGACGAAAATAGAGGAAAGAGGATAAGATTTGTTAAAGGCTACATGGGAATGCAATAGAATCTAGCTGACCCAGCAGTGTGTAGAAAATGTGAGGTCCAGGAAAATCTTGGCAAAAGTATATTTTGCTTTAAGGAGAAATCTGTAGGCAGAATAATGTGCTAATTTGGTTGATGTAGAGGATAAGGCTGATGCAAGCGTGACAAGAGGCATTTAAGACAGGAGTATACAAGACAAAGACAGATTTCACATGCTTAAAAGGGCTTTTGAGGTTCTTTCCCACTGTTGTTGTGCCTGTGTGAAAGACAAAAATGAAGCATTAATTGATGTACAGTACTGTATAACGCTATTAAATTGATTGCTGGCCATATAAGATAGATTTACAACCATGTTTCATTCTGCATTTTTCATGTGTGTTGCTGTTGAGCAGATTTTTTCGAAATCTGCAATAGTTTAGCGATCCACCAACTATTTTCCATAGAGCTTGGCTTACTTGGGAATATGTTTTTAGCATTTTAATCTCTCCTCACTATGTCGCTTTGGTTACTGTTAAGGGGTTCAGCTCCTTTACCCAATTCTACTTCCTTTTCTATGATTGTGTCAGCATCTTCCAAACCTTTCTTTCTTCTTTGATAAAACCAAGAAAAAGCCTTGTCTATTTCATCGTTGTTTTCCAAAAGGGCATGTATAATTTTATGTTCTTGTTTAAAAACCAACAGCTGATAAGATAACTTTCGATTTCACCAGGGCTTTCCATGGTGTTGTCAGCTTCACAGGAAACTAGAAGGGAAGAGAGAATGAATAAATATTCGAATGAAGTGTGGGTAGGAAGGAGTAGTGCAGAAATGTGAGTTAAACACTTTCTTGACAGTCACCAACAATGACATGATGGGATTTTATTAGCATCAAGTTGCAGGAAAGTATGGACCAGTACACCGGATAGGCAAAAAAGGAAAGTGTTACCTTCCACACACTATCAAGAGGGGAGGGTGGCAGTAACAATATCCAAAGCAGGTTATTGGATAATCCACAGGAATAGTGGGTGGGGTGAAGCAGGGAGAATTTCCTGAATAGCAATTTACCGGTAACTGCTTGAAAATGCAGATGTGATTTGGGCTAGAGGCACATAGAGCTATGCACTAAGGACAAAAGGAGAAGGACAAATCAGTGACTGATAGTGTAGGGGGAGAAATAATCAGAGGTGGAGTGGTAAATACTAGTCAATTCATTTCAGTTTGTAAACTGATAGGTGAGACTTAAAGGTTTTAAGGATTGGAACAATGGTAATGAGTGTAGTGGCAGAGAGAGAGAGCTTTAGGACATCCATTCTCAAGGTATTTGGCATGAGTGGAGGCTAGCAAAAGAGGTTATATAGTAACTAGACTAAGAGGCAGAATGTGGCAGTGGCTTGGATGTGCACAGAAGGAACAGAGAAGGAAAGTGCAGTTGAGTCATTGTTTAGCTCAGTATTCTTCTGCAGAGTGCATCAAGAGGTTGATGAAAGTATATTCAAACATTTTATCCTTGTTGTAAAAGACAACAATTGCTGCCCTTATTTTTTTTTCTTGAAAAAAAAAGCCTGCATTCCTAGTAGAATATGTGTTTTTCAAATGTGTATACAATACAATACACACACACATACACACAGTAAATTTGCTCAGTATTTCTAAATCTGCTTGCAGCTTAAAGTGCAAACAATTCCCGATATTTTTAAGATAAGCATTTTCAGAACGTGGCTGGCATATTCATTGGTCTGCATTAAATGAGGCTTGTGGCTTCCAGCTCACAAAAACAAAAAAACGTAATGGCTGCAGCTCACATAAATAGGATCACTTGTCCCCCTCAGCTGAGATGCTAAAGGGTGAATAGTCATAAAAACTGAATAAGCTTTTCTTTTCCATTTCCTAATGAAGCCACATGGTTAAGCAGTGTGTGGGAAGCTTGCCTATACCACAACTGTTCAGTTCATAAACGAATTATTCAAAGCTAGTGCTCTTTGGCAACTGTCAGGAGCAATAAAATATTAGGTACACAAAAATTATTTCTTTTAAAATGTTAAAACTATCTGGGTGCTAATGTGGTGGGTGCTTCATGCCTGAGGGCCAGGGATTAATGAATTTGGGTGAGGACTGTAGCTTAGTGCCTCTGTCCCAGTGCTGACCTCCTGCATACTTGGATGACATTATAGGGGTCTACCATTGGGCAGCTACTGATGTCTCAGTGTCCTCAGAGGGCAACACTGCTGCACTGAACAGAGGAAAGTGGTGGGCAGATGACCCATTTGATGGGATACTGCTGAGGCTACTCAAAACTAGAACCAGCTATGCTGTCCACTATAACCCCTAAATGATCTCTGGAACCTACTTTGTTTATACTGCAGCCGCATTCTCCATGTTATTATAATTTTGAAAGTAACTACAGTGGTACCCCGCAAGACGAACGCCTCGCGAGACGAAAAACTCGCAAAACGAAAGGTTTTTTCGTTTTCGAGTTGCCTCGCAAGACGAATTTCCCTATGGGCTTGCTTCGCAAAACGAAGCTTGCCCAGGGGACAGCGGGTCTTCTCTTTTGAAGCAAGGGGCGGCGGGGAGAAGCGATCTTCTCCCCGCAGCCCCAGGTCCGGGGACAGCGGGAAGCGCTTCGCGCTGCCCCCGGACCTCTTTTGAAGCAAGGGTTTGCGGGGAAAAGCGATCTCCCCGCAGCCCCTTGCTTCAAAAGAGGTCCGGGGGCAGCGGGAAGCACAGCGCTTCTTCCCCGCTGCCCCCGGACCTCTTTTGAAGCAAGGGGCTGCGGGGAGATCGCTTCTCCCCACCGCCCCTTGCTTGAAAAGAGGTCCGGGGACAGCGGGAAGCACTTCCCGCTGCCCCCGGACCTCTTTTGAAGCAAGGGGCTGCGGGGAGATCGCTTCTCCCGGTGCTCCGAAGCCGGGCGGGGGGGGAGGGAACACCTGCCCCAGCCGCCCCGCTTCGGAACGCTGCTCCGAAGCGGGGCGGGGGGGGCGGGAACACCTGCCCCGGCCGCCCCGCTTCGGAACGCTGCTCCGAAGCGGGGCGGGGGGGCGGGAACACCTGCCCCGGCCGCCCCGCTTCGGAACGCTGCCCCGAAGCGGGGCGGGGGGGCGGGAACACCTGCCCCAGCCGCCCCGCTTCGGAACGCTGCTCCGAAGCGGGGGGGGGCGGGAAAACCTGCCCCAGCCGCCCCGCTTCGGAACGCTGCTCCGAAGCGGGGCGGGGGGGCGGGAACACCTGCCCCAGCCGCCCCGCTTCGGAACGCTGCTCCGAAGCGGGGCGGGGGGGCGGGAACACCTGCCCCAGCCGCCCCGCTTCGGAACGCTGCTCCGAAGCGGGGCGGGGGGGCGGGAACCTCTCACCCCGCCGCCGGGCATCGGAACGAGGTCCTGGACCTCTTCTGAAGGCAGGCGGGGGCAAAAGTCTTTGCTCCCCCCGCCTGCCTTCCCGGGACAGCGGAGACTTCTCCGCTGCCCCGGGCGATCTTAAAATGCTGGCGGGCGGGAGCGAAGCGTTCGCTGCCGACCCCCAGCATTTTAAAATCTCCTCGGGGCAGCGGAGACTTCGCTCCCGCCCGCCAGCATTTTAAAATCGCCCCGGGACAGCAGGGGCTTTTAAAATGCTGGCGGTCGGCAGCAAAGCCTTCCTGTCCCCAGAGCTTGCGGGGCGGGAGGTGGGAAGAAGGGCTTTTCTTCCCACCGCCAGCCTTCAGAACAGCCTTCTGAAGGCTGGCAGTGGGAAAAAAAGCCTTTGTCCCCCCCCCCCCAGCCTTCAGAAGAGGTCGGGGGACAGACTGTCCCCGGACCTGGTCTGAAGGCGGTTTCCCTAGGAACGCATTAATTGATTTTCAATGCATTCCTATGGGAAACCGTGCATCGCAAGATGAAAAAACCGCAAGACGAAGAGACTTGCGGAACGAATTAATTTCGTCTTGCGAGGCACCACTGTACCATTAACCTTTCTATGCTGTCTTACGTAGTGCTGGGATCCCTTGGACTGGGGCTATATCTTCCATAATCTCGTTTGCTTACAAGTAGAAAAGCTGTGGAAGATATCATGCAGATGACTTCTTGTTTTGTTCCAATAGTAATAATAATTTATTAAATTTCTATACCACCCTTTATCTGAGATCACCGTGGTTTACAATATAAAAACACAACAATGCATAACATAGTAACAAACAAAAACAATAACACCCCCCGCCACTGTTTAAAAGGCCATCGATTGTTTGATTAGCCAAAGTCCTGGAAGATGAGGAATGTTTTTGCCTGGCGCCTAAAGATATGCAATGTCAGCACCAGGCAAGCCTCGCTGGGGAGAGCATTTCACAAATGGTGAGTCACCACAGAAGAGGCCCTCTGGACCTTATGTGGAGGAGACTCACGAAGAAGGGCCTCAGATGATGATCACAGGGTCCAGGTTGGTTCATATGGGGAGAGGCAGTTATTGAAGTATTCTGGTTTAAGGGTACGAGCTGTTTAAGGCTTTATAGGTCAAAACAAAGCCCTTAACTACCGTTAATTTACTTTTAAAACAAACATTAATTTGTGTTTGTGGGGTTTGTTTTTTTTAGTGATAAATCTATTAATCTGTTTTGCAATGGCTGCTGAGAGGACATGTTTTCCTCTACAGCTAGAAAGAGTGTGGAACTTTGGGCTTTTGGTTCATTTTATTTTGAAACCTTTCCGATAGAAGAGATTATAGTCTTGTTTTTTCCTTAGCATTGCTGCCGCCTTGTTTGTTTAGGAAGGCCATAGCTCAGAGGTAGAACAGTTGCTTTACCTGCAGAAAGGTCCCAAACTCAATCCCTGGTCTCTCTAGGATGGGCTGGGAAAGACCCCCGCCTAAAAGCCTGAATAGCTGTTGCCAGTCAGTATAGATAGATGGACTAGTAGTGTGACTTAGTATATATTCCTACATCTGGTAAAATGAATCTTTAAACAGTTTAGCACCAGTCACTAATGTAAAGCTCCCATTTGGACATAAAAGTGTATGTCATTAACTTGCATTAACTGTCCTCTGCTAGGAAATGGCTTGTCCTAATTTCTGCTCACCTTCTGCATGTAACTGGCTTTATGGTGTATTTAAATACAGTGGTACCTTGGTTTACAAACTTAATCCGTTGCAGAAGTCCATTCTTAAACCAAAGCATTCTTAAACCAAGGCTTGCTTTCCCATAGCAACGGCGGACTCAATTTACAAATGGAACCCACTCAACAGGAAGCGAAACATGTTCTTATTTCAAGGCAGAGTTCACAAACCAAAACACCTACTTCCAGGTTTGCAGCGTTCTTAATCCAAGTTGTTTATAAACTAAGCTGTTCTTAAACCAAGCTACTACTGTAGTTATTTTCTTATCAGTCTTGTAGTGTTGCTGAACTGGCTGCAGCTCTCAGCACCCTTCTTGTCCCCCCCCCCCCCATCATACCAATCAGACTTGTGATTTGGTATCTGACAAATAGATAAGATACGAGGGAAGGAACTGATGTATCAGTTAGTTAGTGGTATTACTAAAGCACTGGCACCAAGTATCCTGTCAGTCATCATGGGGTTTCCTCAAATGTAGTTCTTGGAAGCATTTGAAAGGCATTTCTTCTGAGGTAGTGGGTTACAGAAAACCATAACTAGCCTGTTAATTTCTCCTTCCTCTGAGCTTTCTGCTGGTACTTCCCGTCCAGATAAGCAAAGCTTTTAAGGAGAAGATGGAAGATATACATGAGTTCATTTGCCCAGAGACGTATGCAGCCTTATATATGTGAAAGAACAACAAAATTGTATTGTGGCTTAAAAGAATCTTAAAAGCGGACAAATTTATTATGGTATATGCTTTAATGGACTAAAGTCCATTTCATGCTTTTGCAGGTTATAACGGCCTTGATAAAAATAGTTCAGCCAGTGATGGAAACTGTGAACAGAAGACGAAGGAAACTCAGCAGGCAGCAATTGCATCCAATAGTAGACTACAATGCTCTTGTGTCAGTTTTTCTGAGGAGAGGATTTGTAAAAAGGAAAATAGCTATTCTACTTCAGTGATAGCATTTGTTGTTTTCTGTTTGGCTTTCCTTACTTTTGAATCAAGAAAAACCTCCAAAGAAGCCCTGTGAGGGTAGGAGAAGCCTCCAGAAGTCTGTGCTTTATAAAGAATAACATGAAAGATTAAAAATAAAAAGGAAGTGAAACATTTTGAATTCCAGCAGTGCCACTGAAAAAGAAGCGAGGATAGTGCGAACTGGCAGAAGTTAGGGGAGGGTTTATGGGCCCACAGCAAAACTGAAATAGGAGGCTGGGTGGGTTGTTCACCACAGTTCCCCCCACCCCATAAGTGAATGAATCCACAGATTGAAATGAGCTTCCTAGCGTAAGGGTGGGTCCTTGACACTACTTCTCTTTCTTCCTCACCCCCAGCAACCCTGGGCAATGGAGAGGGAGAGCATCAGAATGTGCTTTTAGATGCTAAAGTAAGGAACAGATACTGCAAAAGCCCAGAAGGAGATGTAATGCAGAAAGCTAAGGAAAGCCAAGCAGCAAGAGATCATCAAGTCCTGTGCCCTCAGCTACTCCTGTGACATGAATATGTCCAAAGTCATACTCCTCAAATGGAAGAGAATTTGGGTGAAGGCACTGAACAATGTTCTTTTAAAACATTTTGGTGGCAAAATGCAGAGACACAGAAAACCCTAATTTTGTAACTTCTCCTTAGGCTTTATTTATACAGGCATGATCTTACCTGTGTAAAGTCTTCACATGTGCCTGATTACATTTAAATGCAGTTACCATGTGTGCTTTCCCTTTCATGTGTAATGTCATCATCCTAACAAAACCAGGCCATTGATCACTGGCATGCTACATTTACAAATGAATTGGGCAGCATACATGGCAGGTACATTTTAATGTGACTGAGCACACATATGAAGTATACATGTTTAAGGACTTTCACCATGGCCCACTATCTTCTGGATTAAGTAGGCCTTGGTAAGTAACTCTTGGTAAGCATTGTCTTGAAGTAGCTCTAACTATCAGTTTCCTATCAGACCTGGGGCTACAAGATTCCTTTCATGGGCTTTGATTAGTTGAGTCTGTTCACTTTTAACAATCACATACCATTTCTTCAGTGCTGTTCTACCCTCCCCCCATGGCAAACACCTCTGCAGCATCTGCATTGCTTCTGAATAGTGTGTTAAGGGATGACTGGCGCTGTGGGTTAAACCATAGAGCCTAGGATTTGCCGATCAGAAGGTTGGTGGTTCAAATCCCCGCGATGGGGTGAGCTCCTGTTGCTCGGTCCCTGCTCCTGCCAACCTAGCAGTTCGAAAGCACGTCAAAGTGCAAGTAGATAAATAGGTACCACCACTCTGGCGGGAAGTTAAATGGCGTTTCCGTGCACTGCTCTGGTTTGCCAGAAGAGGCTTAGTCATGCTGGCCACATGACCCGGAAGCTGTCTGTGGACAAACGCCAGCTCTCTCGGCCAATAAAGCGAGATGAGCGCCGCGACCCCAGAATCAGCCACGACTGGACCTAATGGTCAGGGGTCCCTTTACCTTTACCTTTACCTTACCATGTCAATGAGTCTGTTATTCCATCTTCTTGGATGAAAATAGTGAAAATATTTGGAGTTTGCAGGCTGCCTAGAGTTTTTAAGTAGAAAAAAAACCTGGAGGGTGACTTGAACTAAGTGGAAAATGTTGCAACCCATGATGTGTTAATAATTCCTGTGGTGGTATGTTCTGTAGACATGGAATGATTATCGGGCTACACAGTCAAGACTTAACACTGATTGTCGGCATTTTTGTTGTGCTGGAAGAACAAATGAGTCACGCAAAGAACTCAGTCTTGAGATAATCTGAGATATTCTGTTAACTTTTGAGGATTAGCTTCTCCTTGGTCGAAAGGGCAATTTGGGTTTCTTTTCACATTTTAGTTCTCAGTGGGAAGTTTGCTTTAACCCCCATTTCCTTGTTCAAGGGGTTTTTGGATGGAAAACCACATTATATTTTAATGAACTAATAAAAAACAGTTTCGCTATGCTTTGACAGATGTTTTGAGTAATACTTCTAGATGCATTGCTATATGGTAAACTTTTAACTGATTTAATAGTAATTGCATCTTCTTAAAGAACCCTGGGATGCAATCCCTAATTGATGCTGGTCTGAAGTTTTTACATGTCAATTTTGGGGCTGCAGCAAAAACAATTATATTCAGTCTTCAGGGGTTTTGTACAGAGGCTTAGCTGCTCTTGGCCACACCATGTCCCTGGGATGGGAGAGTGACCTTCCCCATTACCTGCCCACCCCCAAAGTAACCATTCATCCCCTCCCTTTTATGGAGGATGAATGGTCCTCCAAAAGAGCATACATTTATCTTAAACACACTTACTAGGGAATAGGCCCATTGAAAACAGTAGGACTTACATCTGAGTAAACATGTATATGATTACAGTGCTAGAATCCGAGCAAATTCTTTAAACTTTTGCCAAACAGCAAAAGATTCTTAGGAGAAGGCCGGGATAGTTAAAGATTTCTTCCCCAACCAATATGAAACTTTGTAGTATCTGTGCGCCCTGGGTATGCTTTTCTGAAACCTTCCTCTCATACATGAAGTACCCTGCTTGCGTTTTCTTTTTGCTTGTGGCTCTTGGTGAAGTTGTGTGATTGCCTCATCATATGCTTAGCTAGCAATTTAAGCCTGCCGTGCAACCGCAAAACTGACAGAAGCAAATTGAGCCAAAGCTTGATTAAATGCAGGTTGTGCTGTGAGCTAGGTAGGTTACACATGAAGCCATTCCACAACTTTTCAGATTTTGCAGGTGCATTTATCCTATATTCTTGATGTATCAATACGTCGACTCTTCCTGTAATTGGCATGATAACTTTGAAATTGCTTGAGGATATAGGGCATAAATTAAATGAATTAATAAATAACATAATATGCTAATTGGATAGAGATGTTGGGTACCAGATGCAGGCAACTCCCCATTTGCACACATTTGAGGCACGTTTATCAATACTTAGCTGGAACATTGCTGGTTGGAGAACCAAAAAATCAGACCCCGAATTCAGGAAGTATATAAATTCATTTAATATCATTCTATTCCAAGAAACATGGGATGAGGAAGAGATTACCATAGACGGCTTCGATCTTCTAACACTCCCGGCCTCCCCTTCCTTGAAAGGTGGCACGTAGAACTGATCCGTGCACTGTTTTCAGCACCGGAAAGGGGGGGGGGGTCTCACGTACGTCCTGCCAACTTGTGCGGTGCCTTGGAATTCAACCCCCTTGCAAATGAAAAGTTGCCTGTATGCTTCTTTGAGTGGTTATTTGATTCTCTTTGGGTGCTATGGGAAGCCACTGAATGCGTTTCTAAAGTTATCATTTGGTCTAAAACTAGTTTTAAAATATTATATGCCATGTGGCACTAGTATGTGGTTCGGAGCCTGTTACTAGATCAAAAAGCTGTGTTTTGCTCTTCCTGAGTAGACCAGTGCATTTGCTTATATATAAAAATGTCCTTGTCTTTTCTGCTCAGCATTTGTTCTGTGAAATAGATCTGTGTGAATGCTAAAACTGCTTCCAAATGGAAGTGAGACTTATAAGCAAGCTAAATGACACAGTTTAGAATATCTGATGTTTCTATAAATATATAGGAGGGAAAGTATAGCTTGAAAAAGTTAAGAACTTCAAAGGGCTGACTTTATACTTTTCAGAGGCAACTGTAGCTTTGGATAAAATAGAAAGAAAGGAATCAATACTTGTAATTGCATGGATGGAGTTAAAAATATCTTTGGAGGTTAGAAAGTTGTTAACATGACAGCTGCATTTATGCTACAAATCTTTCCCCAGAGCCTATAATCATACCAGAAGTTACTGTAGATCTATATGGCTTTGCATTTTAACATAATCTTCAAAAGTAGAATAAATTTGCACGAGTTTTGGATTTCCTCAGCAGTAAATGTAGTGAATTAATTTTCAGTCAAGGAACCTCCAGTTCAGTTCTGTAATGTATAACTCTGGAAATTATCAATTGCTTGTTTCCTTTTTCTTCCAGGAGAAGATTAAGAAATCACCTTTCATTCTCGTTTTTGAAGGAAATGAATTGACAATCATTTCACATTAACAGTGATTAAGAACATTCTCTAGAAACTTGTTTGTACTATCAAAAACCTATCTTGTTTTAAAATACAGTGGTACCTCGGGTTAAGTACTTAATTCGTTCTGGAGGTCTGTTCTTAACCTGAAACTGTACTTAACCTGAAGCACCACTTTAGCTAATGGGGCCTCCTGCTGCTGCCGCGCCACCAGAACATGATTTCTGTTCTCATCCTGAAGCAAAGTTCTTAACCCGAGGTAATATTTCTGGGTTAGCGGAGTCTGTAACCTGAAGCATATGTAACCTGAAGCGTATGTAACCCGAGGTACCACTGTATATCCTATTGCTGTGGGTTCTAATAAGACATAAGTTGGAGACAGTAAACCAGTAGTGAAAGCCAAAGGCTATCAACCAGTAATCTTTTTAAATACAGGCAGGATAGCCAAGCAAAGGGTACAGAGATTTTAAAAAATGTAGTAAGCTGGATTTTTTAACCAGGTAAGAAAAATCCTTAACACAGCCCTTTGTCTTCATTTGCCTTCTGCAAATCTCTTTTGATCTCCAGTGTTGTATGGGGTCATGCAAAGGGATATGCAGAGCATCCAGAGATCCACCTGTCCCACATTCTTTTTCAGTACTTCCTCTGACATGTGTTTTGGAATACGACAGCAAAACTCAGATTTGTGTGCACTTATCCACCTGAGATTTAGGAAGAGTAATGCGTATTGTTATAAATGGATTCTAAATAGGAGTCATAATGCATCTGTGGGGACGCGGGTGGCGCTGTGGGTAAAACCTCAGCGCCTAGGACTTGCCGATCATCAGGTCGGCGGTTCGAATCCCTGCGGCGGGGTGCGCTCCCGTCGTTCGGTCCCAGCGCCTGCCAACCTAGCAGTTCGAAAGCACCTCTGGGTGCAAGTAGATAAATAGGGACCGCTTACCAGCGGGAAGGTAAACGGCGTTCTGTGTGCTGCACTGGCTCGCCAGATGCAGCTTGTCACGCTGGCCACGTGACCCGGAAGTGTCTGCGGACAGCGCTGGCTCCCGGCCTATAGAGTGAGATGAGCGCACAACCCTAGAGTCTGGCAAGACTGGCCCGTACGGGCAGGGGTACCTTTAATGCATCTGTATACAGCTTTACAAATTTCTGTGCTAACTGCAAACTAGAATGGATTTTATTTCAAACCTTATTAAATCATTCATAATTTCAATTTTAAAAAATAGCAAGCCTGAAAATACTTTTACTAGTAGGGCTTTTGGAGGATTAGGCAATTGAGGGGATTTACTAAACTGATGGCTCTATTTTGCTTTTATAAGTTTTCTCCTTTGGGCAGCACTTTCTAAGTGTTACCTATTACAGCCGGGTGAATTAAATCAACAATCTGAAAGAAGCACTAATCAACTGCATTAGAGATCATTCTTGGAAGCGTTCACCTATATCACACAGTACTTCCAGGAAGGAAGGCACTGCCTTTACACTGTAGTTACCTTACACTTTAATTTTTTTAAACATCAGGAAAAAGAGGAGACCTTCCTGGAACTATCTCCAATGCGATGAAGTAGAAAGCTTCATACCTTGTCATCAGTAAAGAACACACAGTAAGGCATCCATCAACACAGTGGCCTGGTTCACATGTCACAGTAAACCAAGTCATGGCTTATCAGGACTGTGCGAATCTTCTGGAGATTAGGTTGCACCCACTTTGTTTCTTGCTGGTCCTTTTAGCTCAGCGTGATACAGCAGCTGTATCATCCAGATCAGGGATTATGGTTAAACTCTCTCTTCCTTAACTATGATCTGGAACCAAGAACAAAACTAGTGCTCTTTCCTTCATGTACCACTTCAGTGCTTTATTTCTAGCTTGTATTAAGCCACAGTTCCCTCTTATGTCAGAACAAGACACTTTGGCTTAAGGTGTGTTATATCAACATATGACATTAAGCTAGATATGACATTAAGCTAGAATTCCTTGGTTGGACATAATGGGGTAACTGTCTTAATACAATCCAGAAATGAAGTGCCACATTGCTATGAAAGAGGAGAAAAACCCATCCCTGGCATTTGTTCTGGCTTCATAATCATGGTTTATGAAACCTGGAATGATCATCTACATCATGCCATTATATCGGAATAGCTAAACCATGGTTTGCAAATGACCAGAAACCATGATTTGAAATGAGTTTGTAAACCATGGTTTGCAGTACATCTGTATTGATTAGAACACGATTGTGATTATTGCTCCAGAAACCTCCTTACTGTAGAGATAGAAGTGTTCAAGTAGGCAGAAACCAAAAGCTCACACTGTTGTTTCCTGAGCACAATCTGTTTAGCACTGTGGTTACACTTGCAGGTTGTGTCACTTCAGCTCTTTGCACCTCTCCTCTGTTCAGAACAGGAGGGAGGGAGGGTACCCAGTCCTGGCATCCAATGAAAAGTATGCATGTTAAGGGGGGATTATATAATGTATGAGAGACTGAGCCACTGCAGATAAGAAGAGCAAACAGTGTTTTATGCATTTTAGATTTTAAGGGAGTATTTACTGAGACCTTTCAAGAGATACTGGTCAGGACGCTGCTGGCCACTCTGGGGGGCACCAGGTTGGTAAAAGTTTCCTTGTGAATTCATAGTAACACCTGGGCAAGATATATTTGATGTAGCCTTTGAGTTTGTGTGTGGGTTTAGGGTTTTCTGGATAGTTTATCGAACTATGCTTTACAGGAAGGTTGACAGGGAAGAAGGACCACAGCACAGCTAGACTAGTAGCGGTGGCGATGCATGTCTTGTTAACTTTTATTTGTGTGGTCGTTTCCTCCTGTTTGTAACTGTACAGTGGTACCTCGGGTTAAGAACTTAATTCCTTCTGGAGGCCCGTTCTTAACCTGAAACTGTTCTTAACCTGAGGTACCACTTTAGCTAATGGGGCCTCCCGCTGCCACCAGAGCACGATTTCTGTTCCCATCCTGAAGCAAAGTTCTTAACCCCAGGTACTATTTCTGGGTTAGCGAAGTCTGTAACCTGAAGCGTCTGTAACCCGAGGTACCACTGTATATGTTATTTTCTACTCTTTGGAGTACTTTCAAAGAGAAATGGAAGAATGTCTATTTCAGTGGCATTTGACCAATACAAAGGGGTTAATAAAAGCTAAAGAATACACCCTGAATCTAATTGAGATCTCCGGTGTACTTGAACTTCCGGATTATCTTGCTTCCCTCATTATGTTATTTTAGAAAAATTTCTGTAAGTAAGAAAAAATATGCCTGCTTTCTCTGTGCTGGATATAGAAACAGCATTAATAACAGAAGCTTGAACAAAATAATAGGCACTGAAATGCTGATTTCAAGAACAAGACATAATGAGAGTGAAGGAAGCTGTGCATTACATCTTGTGTGAGCTCTATGTGTGAAAGGAAGGCATTTTATAGGTCTTATCATTGTGAAACATCAGAATGGTTTATTGCAACGTCCTTGTGTGTTGATGATTTTGTGCCAGTTATAGATAAAATGATGAATAGAAAACCATGTAGGTGTGTGTGTTTCTTGACTGCTCTTGCACACATGTATGTATACAAGAAATGTATGAAAATGGTTTCCCAGACACCATTGTGGCCTAGACATACATAGTTGCAGAGATGGGTGTGCTTTTAGACCTCTGCTGTACATTATATTGGTGTTCATTCTATGGTCTTTGTTAGCTTTGATTGTGGCAGAGGTGTGAACCAATTTATTTGGTCAGGTTATATTTATTCCCTTTCCTTTTCCTCTGTCACTGGGCACCTCCAGACTGTGTCACTGTTTCCTGCTGAGATTCAATCACAGACCATCAAATTCAGGCTACACAATTAGAATTGATTTGGAACTATTTTGCAAGAAATTTACTTCTCAAAATCAGATTTTTTGCAATAAGAAATGTACAGTGGTACCTCGGGTTAAGTACTTAATTCATTCCGGAGGTCCGTTCTTAACCTGAAACTGTTCTTAACCTGAAGCACCACTTTAGCTAATGGGGCCTCCCGCTGCTGCCGCACTGCCGGAGCACGATTTCTGTTCTCATCCTGAAGCAAAGTTCTTAGCCCGAGGTACTATTTCTGGGTTAGCAGAGTCTGTAACCTGAAGCGTATGTGTCAGGGGCTCAGGAGCAGAGGCACAGGGGAGAGAGGAAATGGAGAGCGAAGGGGAAGAATCTGAGGGCAGCGTAGGGGAGTATGAGACTGGCCCGAGAGATTCCATGAGTCTCTACAGCGAATCAGAAGATTCCCAGAGGGGGGCGCCGATGGCCAGGGCAAGGGGGGTCCCAGGGGGGACACACCAGAAGCAAGGGGCCAGCGGGGACTCCCAAAGCAGCAGCAGGAGAGCAGGACCAGCTCCTCCACCAGAGCGTAGTGAGGGGGAAGAGTCACATGTATCAGGGCCAGCTTCTCCTCCAGCAGGGAGAGAGGATGAGTCAAGGGTGGCCACGCCTCCATCGCAGAGTGAGGGAACGGAGGGAGAGTCAGGTGCAGCTAGCCTCCCCGAAGGGGGAAGCAGTGACAGGAGCAGTGTAACGGTCAGGAGGAAGGTGGCCGGCTGGGCGCGTGCGCCAAGTTCGAATGTACAGGCGCGCGGCACAGCAGGAAACCCGGATTGGGAACCAGGTCCTAAAGCCCGCCGGAGGGAGGGGGAGGACTCAGGAGACTCAGCGTCAGAAGAGTCTAGGAGAGGCGAGACCCCAGCGGACAGGCGGGCCCAGAGGAGAAGAGAGCAGAGGAAGAGGTGGAGCAAGGCTAGAGTCTTAAACTGGTGTCTGGGGGGAGGAGACTCAGACGGAGCTTCGGCGGTCTAGAGTTTCAGACGTAGAGCTGCGCGCCGCGGCTGTGAAAGCGAAACTGAGCTTCAATAAAGACTGTTTTATATAACAACGAACTGGCGTTGGTCCTTTGTGAGCTGGGACCTAGGGCAGCTCTGACAGTATGTAACCCGAGGTACCACTGCAACAGTGAAAGGCCCTGAAAAGTGTGGGATAACATTTGCTGAACTCCCTGCACACAAATCAGAACAAATCCTCAATAAAGAGCTAGTGTCCTCTTATTTGCAAACAAATTAGTATGAATGTTCAATAAGCAGGTTGCCTGGAAGTACCTACTCTCTAACTTTTTGTCCTACTTTCAATGTCTCATTTTGTGTTATCCCTTTGCCTGCATATTAAAGCCCCACAACCCTTCCCAGAGTTGGGGAAAGAGCTATTCAGCACGAAATATAGATCTGGTACAGCATAGCTTTCATAGGGACCCAAGTACATGCATGCAGTTCAGGAAACTAGGTGTAGTGACAGCACCAGTTAAACAAAGGTTGATGCTTGAAGCTGGAGGGAAGCTAGGAGCAGCATCTGGTGCTTTGAGGGACCTCCTACACTTTTAATTTAATACAAATTAAGGCATTTGATTGAAATAGGTCAGCACTTACTCATCTTGGTTTATTGGTTCATTACTTGGATAGAAGATTGGATAAAAGAAAATGAAATGTAGATCTGAATGAATAACCCTGTAAAAATCAAATATTAAAAAAAGAAAGTCATGATGAGCAGATTTTAAAATGAATTGCAGAAATTGCTTGAGCATAGTGTTGTCTTGAGCAAAGTCTGTCTTGTTGATCTCCAAAAACTCATTTTCATTTACCTGGGCTGTTTCTACATATGTTACTACATGCATGTATGGAAGTAATTTCCACAGGTATTCTGAAATCTCATGTAATGCTGAAGCAGAGAACTCAGTAGCACTTGGATGTAACAGAAAAGCAGGGAAGCCTCTCGCTCCTTTCCTTCTATGGAGAGACCTTCTGAGACCATCCACAAGCTCCTTTAGCACCCTTGGGTTAAGCTCATCAGACCCTGGAAATTTGAATTCATTTAAAGTAGCTAGGTGTTCCCTTACTACCTATTTTTCCTGTCTTGGGCTGCAGCACCCTCCTTACATTGTTTATTCTATTATCACAAGGTTGGGCACCGCTTTCCTTTTGGGTGAAGATAAGAGACAAAGTAGGTGTTGAGCAGTTCTGCCTTCTCTCTGTCACCCAATAGCATTTCTCCATCTTCTCCACTGGGAATTACTTTCCCAGGGCATTTCAATCGCAGTGTTGTGGATGAGAGATGTTGAAATAACAATGTGTTTTACCCCCGTTATATGGGGATAAAATAGAGCTGCAGATTTAACGTATCAGATTTGGACCCAAATAAAGAATTGAATCAAAACAATACAGATCAGGATGCTCTCAAACACGGCAGATACAAGGCAAATCTTGTGGTCACTTCTCACCCCTATTAAATACTTCTGAAATTGTGGCTACCCTTCCACTCTATCAAATTCCAGAGTGCTCTCTTCTGAACTCTTTGCAATTGTTTAGAATATCTTGCCAGACTTCTAATGTCAAAGCAAAGTAGAACAAGGCTGACATTTGAAGCACATGGTGGCATTTTCTCTCCTCCTGTGGTGTGATGTAGCTATCTATTGCTCAAGTTCAAAAAGGAGACATTAGCGTTACAAGAATGGCTTTGTGTAAGAGATTTTTTTAAAAAACCAGTTCAGTTTTTAAAATATGGCTTATTTTTTTAAGTGCAGTTCCTTTAAAAATGAAATAGAAATGTTTTCTTATAACTAATAGTGTTATGAAGGAGTCTTAATCCAGGCTTGCACCTGCAGGCTGTTTTTGTTTTGTTTTTTAACAATGCTCTCTTGGTTAGACCTTTTCTTTTTTTACTATATTAGGGTGGGGAATTCTTTTCAGCCTGATGGTTATATGCTCTCAGCAGGAGCCTTCCAAGAGCTGCATGTTGGTAGAGGCAGAGGCAGAAATGGGTGTAACAATGGATGTGGCTCTTACCTTTATACAGTGGGCTTCATTCCAGCCATGCAAAAGTTGGAAGTTTCTACACACTCACACCCACACACTGTCAATCGAGGCAAGCAGGAAGCATTATCACAGCTCCAGTCACACAAGGGCACTCAAGGAGGATGCGGAGGAGAGAGAGAGTGAGGGGTGTGGCCTGGGAATAAGACATGTGGCTTGGGAAGGAGATGTGGCCTAGGGAGAGTCCTGAGGGCCAGATAGAGACACCTGAAGTGCCGCCTTCATGTCTGGGCCTCAGGTTCCCCACTATGTGCAATCAGGTATTGGAATTGGCATTGTTATCATAGCTATCATTCTTACTTACGTTTCACCTAACACTTGAACCAACACAACTTTCTCATGCACCTCTGTTTTACTCCACACTTTGTCCTGATACTTTGAAGATTGTTTGTTCAGCTTTGCATTTTATAACTGGTTTTACCTACCTAATAGCCATAGTCGACAAGAAATTTCATAAAGTAAAGTGAGTGGACTGGTAAAGTGAGGTATGCTTAGCTCTGCCCATCTCACTTGAGTGTTTGTGCCTGGTAGTCAGCTGTTTACATCCTCTAGTTTTCAAGGAGTTGTATATCATTGCAAGGTGAATAATGTGAACAGAACTTGCAAGATTTTCTCACACTATATCTGTGGTGTCTTGTCCCTTTATTCCTTGCCATCAGATATCTTTAAGATGAGGACATAATATGATGGAGAGTAGGATGCTAATGTTTGGACCCTCACAGCTGTCCATAAGGCCTGACACACAGTGGAAACAACAGGTGTGATTTTCTCTCATCTCCTCCCTTCAGATATGGCAGCACATCCCTTAGTGTTTGATTTGCTGAATCCTCTGCAAAGGTAGATAGTATATATAGCACCGGTCAGCCTAAAGTGTTGTCATTGCCTTGCTTTGACCGGTGCTGCCTTGGCTGACAGTAGTCAGCTGTGTTCATTAGACCCATTGTCAGGCCCATCCCAATGGAACAGTGGTAGGGACCCTCAGATCCACAGGCCAAACTTGGCTTGACTGGACTTCAGATTTGGCCAACAAGGCCATGTTCATCAAACCATGCCCATATAGATGCAGCTGCCGGTGCACATTTGGGTTCACTCCTGGTTGCGTATTTGCAATGGAAAGCAGAATTCAACTGATGATAGGCAGTAGAGCAGAAGTCTCCTGGAGGTCCCTACTTTGGGACTTCAGAGCATCCAGTCACCTGTTGTTATTTTGATGTCAAATGATCAACAGGTAGGTACACCTGCACACATGCTAAAATTGGTCTGTGGAGCCAAAAGGGTTCTCCGACGCTGCAGTAGAAGGAACACAGGATGAAAGTTGTCTTTAAGCCACTGCCCTCTCTGCCAAGATAAATAGGCTTTCCCCAAGGTGGGCTACACAGCACGGCAGTTAAGAAGCAATGTGCAGTTGGTTATGCCAGTGGAGAGGAGGACACCTCAAACAGGCTGAGGAAGGAGCAGAAATGTAGGTTTCCATAAAATTTTGAATGGAAATTTTGCATATGGTACTGTACTTTGCATCAGAAAGTTTTCAGTTTGCACTGGAAAATGCCCTAGAGACTCATTTATTTTGAAATGTTTCTTTTACTTTTAATATTGTATTTTGCAATGGGCATTCATTTGTTATTAATAGTGAACTCAGAAAATGGAAAATTTTGCTTTTCCAGAAAGTTTTCTGCAGCTGAAAATAGGGTGATTAGGAACAGACAGGTAGTGTCACAAGAGAAGATGGGGGCTTGCAGGAAATCATCAGAGTCCAGATTGGGTGACTCTCTGCAACCATTTTAAATCAGCTATGGCAGGAAAACTGTTGAAGCCAGTTTTGTCTTCACAGTGTGTATCAGAAGTTCTAGATAAAGCCTCTCTTACACAAAGAGGCTACCAAACCACTACAAAACCAAGAGAAGTCTGTTGTTATGCTGCTTCAGCTGTAAGTTAACATTTCCTGTATTCAGTACAGCTATCTGTATTCCACCACATTGTTGGTTGGAGTGGTACACACCATTATATTGATTTCCTGTGTTGCTTTTCTAATTCATTCTAATCCTGTTTTTAGTTCATTAGAGCTGTGTCAGGATAGATTCTAACAGCAATATTTTATGCACTCCACAATCATCATGGTTTTTGGCAGTCTCTTCATTCACTCACCAAAAGTTGTTGTCCTTTAACATGGTTGGGCAAAACAGCTGCTTTTCTAAGGGGAAGAAAGTGAAGTAAAGATTTGACCACTTCGAATTACCCTACCCCAAGTTAACTATAGCTAGTTATGGCGAAGGGTTACATTAACACCAATCTTAAGCATTACAGGCAGTGACTGTTTTAGGCACATTGTGCCAAACTTGGCAGGGCAGGAGCAAAATGGGGTGTTTACAGGGTTTTTTAATGGTGCTTCAGATATACATGATTTCACGTAAACACGCAGTGCCTTGGAACGTAACCATCACATAAATTGAGAGTTGCCTGTATTGTTAATTCTAAGCAGTGTTAGTTATGTCTAAGTTCATTGTCAACATAACTTTACCCAGAATTAAGATGAATAAGGAGACAATTCATGTTCAGGAGCGATATGTGGATTGGCTCCTGATCTTGACTCTTCCTGTCTTATTTGCTGTCCTGTTACTTCTCTGTTTGCTATAAACTTTAAAAAAGGTAAAGGGACCCCTGACCATTAGGTCCAGTCGTGACCGACTCTGGGGTTGCGGCGCTCATCTCGCTTTATTGGCCGAGGGAGCCAGCGTACAGCTTCCAGGTCATGTGGCCGGGGCATGACTAAGCCACTTCTGGCGAACCAGAGCAGTGCACGAAAACGCCGTTTACCTTCCCGCAGGAGCGGTACCTATTTATCTAATTGCACTTTGATGTGCTTTCAAACTGCTAGAGGTTGGCAGGAGCAGGGACCGAGCAATGGGAGCTCACCCCGTTGCGGGGATTCGAACCGCCAACCTTCTGATCGGCAAGTCCTAGGCTCTGTGGTTTAACCCACAGCGCCACCTGCATCCCTTGCCATAAACTTTACACCTCATTAAAGAATTCCTAAGTTTCTGATTCCTAGTTGGCAAGTAAAACTTCAAAATATGGAACATGTCGGTAAATTCAAAGTAACAAAAATAAACAATTTAGCAGACACAGAATAAATTCAGCATTACAAAAAACAAACAAGAAAGCAAACCACCACTAGACTTAAGCATATAGATGAAGTACCGTATTTTTCGCACCATAGGACGCACTTTTTCCCTCCTAAAAAGCAAGGGAAAATGTGTGTGCGTCCTATGGAGCGAATGCAGGGGGGAGGCAGGCGGGAAAAGCCCCCAAGAGCCGCACACAAGCTCCGTGCGCTCTTGCGGGCTTTTCCACAGGAGGGAGAAGGGACTGACTGGCCGCATCAGTCCCTTCTCCCACCTCCCAGGAAAGCCAGGAGAAGCCGTGCAGCCCTTTTAAAGTGCACGCGGCTTCTGCCGGTTTTGCGGGAGGTGGGGGAATTCCCCCACCTCCCAGAAAAGCCAGGAGAAGCCGCGCAGCCCCTTTAAAGAGCTCACGGCTTCTGCGGGCTTTTGCGAGAGGTGAGGGAATCCCCCCACCTCCCAGGAAAGCCAGAAGAAGCCGTGCAGCCCTTTTAAAGTGCGCGCAGCTTCTGCCGGTTTTGCGGGAGGTGGGGGAATTCCCCCACCTCCCAGAAAAGCCAGGAAAGCCCTGCGCAGCATCTCCCGGCAAGGAGAGGCTGCGCAGGGCTAAAGGGGAAGGCAAAACAGCGAGCGGGATCCATCCCGCTCGCTGCCTTGCCTTCTTCCATAGCCGCGCGCAACCCCTCCGCAAGGAGAGGCTGCGCGGGGCTAAAGGAGAAGGCAAAACAGCGAGCGGGATCCATCCCGCTCGCTGCCTTGCCTTCTTCCATAGCCGCGCGCAACCCCTCCGCAAGGAGAGGCTGCGCGGGGCTAAAGGGGAAGGCAAAACAGCGAGCGGGATCCATCCCGCTCGCTGCTTTGCCTTCTTCCATAGCCGCACGCAACCCCTCCGCAAGGAGAGGCTGCGCGGGGCTAAAGGGGAAGGCAAAACAGCGAGTGGGATCCATCCCGCTCGCTGCCTTGCCTTCTTCCATAGCCGCGCGCAACCCCTCCGCAAGGAGAGGCTGCGCGGGGCTAAAGGGGAAGGCAAAACAGCGAGCGGGATCCATCCCGCTCGCTGCCTTGCCTTCTTCCATAGCCGCGCGCAACCCCTCCGCAAGGAGAGGCTGCGCGGGGCTAAAGGGGAAGGCAAAACAGCGAGCGGGATCCATCCCGCTCGCTGCCTTGCCTTCTTCCATAGCCGCGCGCAACCCCTCCGCAAGGAGAGGCTGCGCGGGGCTAAAGGGGAAGGCAAAACAGCGAGCGGGATCCATCCCGCTTGCTGCCTTGCCTTCTTCCATAGCTGCGCGCAACCCCTCCGCAAGGAGAGGCTGCATGGGGCTATGGCTTCTTTAGCCCTGCGCAGCGTCTCCCGGCAAGGAGAGGCTGCATGGGGCTAAAGGGGAAGCCAAAACTTGGTTTGCTCCATAGCTGCTCGCAACCCCTCCGGCAGGGAGAGGTTGTGCGCACCCTGTACGCTGCTCTTTGGGGCTGAGGGGGGAAAAGATTTTTTTCTTGATTCCCCCCCCCCCTAAAAACTGGGTGCGCCCTATGGTCCGGTGCGCCCTATGGTGCGAAAAATACGGTATATATGTGAAGCAGTCGATGGCATCATTGGAACAGCCCCTAACAACTGGCAATCAGACCCAAGCCTGCTTCAAACTGTATGGCCCCATCTTGGACTTTCTTTCTTGTGTTTGGGAAAATTGACGGAATGTCGGAAAGTACCTTATGTATACAAGATAATATTTATTTCTTATCTATCATATATGGGCCTTGCACATACAACTACTAAGTTGTACGTGTTATGTTTGTGCATCCTATGCTGCACTGTTTATTTCCTAGCAAAATTTGAATTTTAAAACAAACAACCTTATTTACCAAGACAGTAATTTGCCAGTTGTGCCATTTAGAGTTATGCAGCAGAGGGGTAACAATTAACACATTGTAGAGAAGAGTAGTCTATGTTACATAGAAGGTCTATAACAGAAACCTATTGAGTACATTTTTAAAGTACTACAGTGCCAGGAAGTGCCAAAGGATATTTGGACACATGAAAATGCATCCAGCTGCTTAGAGGAGAAAAAGACCCTGGTAGGATTGTATTTTGTCCATTAGGCATCTGTCAGCAAGTAGACACTATGAATCCAATATTACTATGACATTAAAAAAAGCAACCAATAAGTTTTATAGATTGGTTTCACAGAGTTAATTGCATTTTTACAGCATGATCCTTTGCATGTCTAACTGGAAGTAAGCCACACTGAGTTTTCAAGTAACTGCGCTTAGTGTTGCTGCCATAGAAAAGTAATCTCTTTCAGGCAATATTTCTTTTCATTCCGTTGAGCTCTAGACTAAGAATAGGATTGCTATGAAAAATGAACGGTTTGAACAGCTGGGACTCACAGTTGCTTGCTCTGACACTTTCCCTTTTCTTTTTTTGGAGAGAGTATGTGAGGGACGAATCTTCAAACACGATGTTGATGCTGACTCCCTATAGGGAATTTAGCTATTGAGAATCCGTTTTGTGGAACATTTGCTACATGTCAGCATTCTGAACTTCAGAGTAAATATTGTAGCTCCCCAAGGTTTCCTTCCTCTGAAGCAAGGCCTGAAATAAAATTACATTAACAAATGAAAACCTTTTGTGTGTCATCATTACTTACAGCTATATGTCCAATACATGCAAGGAAAATAAATATCTGAAAAGCACACAATATGCATTCCCAAAACTTGAGCTTTGATGGCCCTATACACTAAAGGCATTTAACTTGGAAGGCCCTAGGACTTGTCCATGTGCACAGAATATACTCTCATGGGCACAAAAGGCTTTTCAGGGCTGCGGTACAAATAAGAATTGGATTGGGCAATGGCATGCTGAGGCATGTCATCAAAAATGTATGTTCTGTGTAGACTGTGAAGGAAGCTACGTAGAAAGCTTCAATGAAGGAAAATTGTAAATCCCAATGTGTAGGGATGCCATGTGTGATAATCACATGGCTGTGGTGGGAAGGTAAAGGGCGTTTCCATGTTCTTTGGTTTCCGTCATGGTGTTCTGTTGCACCAGAAGCGGTTTAGTCATGCTGGCCACATGACCTGGAAAGCTGTCTGCAGACAAACACCTGCTCCCTCAGCCTGAAAGTGAGATGAGCGTTACAGCCCCATAGTCACCTTTGACTGGACTTAACCGTCCAGGGGTCCTTTACCTTTACCTATTTACCTATTTTACTTTATGCAAGATTTACAGGAGCCAGTAAACTGCATGCAATTGTGTCTTTGCAGGCACAACACGTATGTGCACAAGGTGTAGTAGGCAGATATTCAGTCATCACGTACTATGTGTGGGTTTTAACACTCTTTCCTGCGCCGAATTGCTTTCCAGACAGGAAATGTGTCACATTGTGACAGAGCACTCATGCGAACCACAAACGCTCTTGAGTCTAGGCCGATGAAAAACATCAGCGTAGCAAGTAGTAAGAAGCCAGCCATAGGCCCAGTAAGTGCATGAATTGTCTTGGATCCAAATGTGAATTGCAGTCCACAAAAATTTCTAATGCTGGTTGTAAATGTAATTAGATTACGGCATTTTTAAAAATACAATTCTAAAATATTGGATAAATATATGTTCTCCTTGAAAGCAACAGGAATTTTGGACTTGCAACATGGACAGACATTTTGCTCTTATGTTTCTTAAGCACTCAATATTTTAAGGAATGGTAGGGTGTAGTTCAGTCTTGACCATGGGGTGGCTCATGGTAACACTGCTACAAATAACGTGAAATGCAATTCTTAAATCTACCTGCTTAGCTTAAATTTACTACTTGTGGACATGCTTTAGCCCTGATACTCAGTGGTGTAGATGAGGGAAGGTGGTTCTAATGAACTACTGTGAAGCACAGCTCTGTAAATGGGCTTCCTAAAATAATATCAGAAAAGCCTTCTATTTCAATCAGGCTGCTTGTCTGACATGGGAAGGGAAGGGGAAGAACACATGATATTCCTGCAAAATGCCCCAGGTTCAGTTCCCAGGATCCCCAGTTAGAAGGATCACAGATACCAGCCTGGGAAAGACTTGACCCAAGACCTTGGAGAGGTGATACCAATTAGAACAGACAGTACAGTGGAGGATGGAACAATGGTCAGAGTTGGTGTAATGCAACTTCATACCTTCAATTCATGATTCTGAAATTCAACAAAGCTCATCTTGTTGTTTGTTAAAAAAAAAAAAAGCAAAATCCTCAGAATGAAATCACACTTAAATAACAGTAAAGCGCCAAGTAAAGTTACAGGGTAAACAGTGTTTCCGTGCTCTGTGGCTTCCGTCACGGTGTTCTGTTGCACCAGAAGCGATTTAGTCATGTTGGCCACATGACCCGGAAAGCTGTCTGCAGACAAATGCTGGTTCCATCGGCCTGAAAGCAAGATGAGCACTGCACCCCATAATCGCCTTTGACTGGACTTAACCGTCCAGGGGTCCTTTACCTTTTACCTTACAATTCATGCAAATAATATAGTGGTTTTTAAAAAATTGAAAGGCCAAACAACATATCAGAAAAAGGCTGAATTGAAATACATGCCAAGAGAAAGTGGACCCAGTGAGTGTCTCTAGTACATCCCATAGCCTGAGGGGAACCACCAGGAAGGACCATCGTCTGTAGGAAACGAATTCTTAACAGGACCACCTCTAATGATCTTAAAGTGTATGGAGAGATGGTGGTTCTTAAGATAGCCTGGTACTAAATGATGTAGATGTTAATAGTAACTAAATACCATCATTTCTGCAGTGTTTGAGAACCAGAATAGATATTGAGAATAGAATAATATGTTTCCAGTGGCCGCTCTGTATTGCAACATCTGAACATAATAAAAAGTTACTATACCTTGGTCTGAGCCTATGTCTGTGATCTAGCAACTGGAGTCTTGTAACTCTAGCAGCCCCAGTGCATCTTCGGAGCTCTGCTTCTGCGATTCTTTTTTGAACAAAAGACAAAGGCTTCTGCTGTTCTTTCCTACATGAAGAAAAAAAGTTTGGCTTGTGAGGTAGATTTCTCTACACACACACACACACACACACACAAGAGAGAGAGAGAGAGAGCGCCTCTCTGTACAAAAACAGAAAGTCCTTTTAAATTTGATTAAATCCTTAGTAGATCTAAGGGAATGAAATGGCCTGCAAAATGCATTTACATTTTTTGAATTAGTATGTGCAAGTGGACAATGATGTTCTTCTTCTGCTCTTGGAAAGTGATTTGTACTGAGCACTTGATCTGTGGACCATATGAACTGTGTGGCTGATAGACTAGTAGTAACTGCAGTAGATACTGCAGCAAAATATTATTTCCCTGATTAGAACACAACAGAGAGAGTCCTAAGCAATCAGCTCTGAAATGAAAAATAATTGATAATACTGTGCAAGTATAAGAATGCTGCTGTGTTCAGCACAGTTTTGCCGGAAACACAGTGAGATTTTGTGTCTGCTGGTGGCAGAATATGTGTAATGGAACAAGAACTTGTAAGTTGTAAGTTATTGGGATTCAAAAGAGTTTTCAAGTTGTGAAATGTGATTTCTTAAAAAGGGCAGTCACCAAGTATGGTTCAAGCTATAAACAACTCACTCTATTGACATAAGTTCATTCTTTGAAAGAATCCTATAAATGGGGGTTTTGTTCCCATCTGCAAAATGCTTGGTATGTGGCTGCCTCATAGTATGTGCCTGTTTCAGTGTGAGCTCTTGTCTCCTCAAGGGCAAGCGGGGAAGACTATATAGTGAATTATTTGTAATGCAGTTAGCTTAGCTATCTTGTAAGGAGTTATAATTTCTAGGTTCGACTTTCACATAAGGCATACTATAAATTTAAACAAATGAATTAACACTTTTGACAGTTTACATGATCAGTTGTTTTGGACTAACATCAATCCCTGATCTTGTCTCGGTTTCAATATTTGTTGTGGTTGGAGGAGGGGGGGATCAGCAGCTAAAATGATTTTTAAGAGAAAGCAGGGGTTGTTGACTTGTGTTTCTTTCATTCAGCGTAAAGAGATGATGCCTGAATAAAAATGGAGGCAAGTGGAACTTGCAATGAATTGTTTAGTGTGCCACAATGGCTGATCGCATTCTGTGACCCCTGAGCATGCTTTCAATTTGATCTAACTCTGTACACAGTTTGTGACAAGTTTAGAAGGCGACTGTCTTCCTGTTAACTTTGGTAGCCTCCTGGCTACACTCTGAAACATTTGGTATGAAGTTTTTTATTATGGAATTGTTTTGAAGTCATGAAGGATTCCTGCCTGCTTTTTTTTTTTTTTGTATTATGCTAGAACTTGATGCTTTTTATACCCAAGGAATTATAACAACTTTCATTCTCATGAATGATAAAACACTCTTTCTAACTGGAGGCAAACAGTAGTTTAAGAAAGTTGAGCACAGTGTGAGAGAAGCATTGTTTCTCATGGTATACATTCTCATTTATTTTGACCTGCTGCCATCTTCGGCCCGACTTGTTGTGCAGATTAAAAAAAACCTACCAATAAGTTGTGACCAGATAGAACAGTGGGATTAGTATACATGCCACAGGCAGTAATACTTTTCCCATCCCAATTTCAACACTCATAAGTGGGAGGAAAAACACCATACTCTGTCTGCCGTTTATAATATGCAATTTAGAAAGCTCTAAAAACAACAACAAAACAGTTCATCTCAAATCTAATGAATACAAATGTCTTCTGCAGCCTAAGCATAGCCCCTTGCTTGAATGTTTTGTTGTCTTAATTTCTTAATCAGACCACTGAATTTAAATGCTTAAATATTAGCAATTTTTTTACAGATTGAATTGTTCAGACTTGCAAGGCACAGCTAGGAGATAACAGTGGCAATTAGGGGAACTACTTGAGGCATGCCTAAAGGCTTGTGTGTCCTGCAGGACTTTCTTGGAAAAGCAACATCCATCCATCATGCTGTAGCATAAACTGATTCTGAAGCACTATTGAACTTCAAAAGTGGTGTAGAAATGTAGTATGTGAGACTGATGTTGTGGCCCCAGGCACAGTAAAGCAATGGGTGGTGGGCCAAGGCATGGTGAAATTGCAAATAAACAGAGGACAACCACTTGGGATATAAAACAGGCCACAACTTTATTGATTACAGGCACATGCCTTGGGTGTGTATCCTGGCTCAAATTGCCTGTCTGCTGCTTTATTGTTTGACAGGCTTAACCGAGCTTAAGGGTTGCCCTATGATGTACATCAAATCAGGGCAATCCCGCTCAATATTGGTGATGCTGTGGCCCTTCAGCGCCCATCTGGGTGTCTGGACAGAAGCACCCCCACCCTGGATTCATTTAACAGGATACCTTGATTTCTTGGACCGGGGGGGGGGCGCGCTCTCAGCCCACCATCCATACAGACTAAGGATCCAACCTAATACTTTATCCACCACACAAGTTAGTCCCTTCCCACTGACTCACTGCCAAACCAATTGCATCTTCAACCAATCCCTGCTGCTATTACACACACTGAGCAGCTAGCCCTCATTTCCCCCTGCAGAAAGTGCACCCCAGTGGGTCTGTATAGAGCCCCATTGTCAAATCTAATGCCAAGGTGACAAATCACCTGACCCTAGAGTGCCAACACTCCGCGCTGCACTACCCTGTTCATTTTCTTCCAAGTGTGATTGACTTGTGCAGGCTCCAAAGCACTGCTCCTGTTCTGTCATTCCAACGGTTCTGACCATATAATTATCATTACAGTTATGATCAGGGCATCTGGGGAACCCACCACTGCAATGCACAACGTCAGCCAAGGCAGCAGGCCATCGCATGTCATACCCCTTAGGCCAAATCATGGAGTATGGGCCCAGGCATTCAGCCCAATATGTTGGCCCCATGGTGTCCAATGCACAATGCTGTGAACGCAGATCCACCCACCCACCCCAGGTGGCCTGGAGACTTCCTCTGCCACTGAGACTTTGGGTTCTCATTCACTTTCTTGCCGACTCCTACATACTTGCAACTGTCTATGGCTGGAAGCCGTAGTGCTACCTGGAGTGAGAAGGATACTATAAAACATGCCTGGTATTTTCATGTGTTTCTAGCAGTATCTGCGGTACTCTGAAGCCACTTAAGAGAAGGTTGCATAGACATTTCTTCTATTCATTTTAAGGCCATGATTCAGTAGTGTGCAGTAGTGTTCATTTGCAGGCCCTATTTCATCCATGACCAGTTCCTCACCACTTAATTATGTGATACAGTTGTGTTTGCCACTTGATCTTAAACATAATCTACTTCATTATGAAATGTTTATCATTGCAGTTCTTAGATGTGTTAAGATATGTATAGTATTCTCTTTGTTTTTCAAGGGTGCATTTTTGTCATATGAAAACTATCCTACGTGATAGCACCTGACATCTACCTAAAACAAGGAAAGCAGTTTGTCTTGCTATCTTGATTTCACCACTATAACATTTTGCATTGTCAGGAGAAAGATCTGGCTTGTCTAGACTTGCTGTATATAGTAATATTGTTGTGATGTTACAGTTTGCTGAAGCTTGGGGAAAGAGATAATTTCCCTCAGAAGATTCCTGGTTGCTGTGTTTGGAATCACCCTACTGATCCTACCTTTCGGTTTGGGCTTTTTTCATATTATAGAACCTTAATTATTGCAATTATTGTTTTAAAGCAAGAATGGAGAACCTGTGGCCCTCCAGATGCTGCCAGACTACAGCTTCCATCATTCCTGGCCATGCTCTATGCTACTGATGGGAGTTGTAGTTCAGTAATATCCAGAGAGGTTAGCCATCCCTGTTTCAATTGTACATCAATTTTTATTTCAATGTGAGCTGGGTTTTTGTATTGCTTTGTCATTCTCTCTGGAATCCTTTGGAATTAAGGGCAATCTAAAGATCTAATAAATAATAATAGGTGTTATCATTATCTAAAGCAACATATATCTGTTAGAATCATAAAGGGCCCAAGCCTTTCCAGTTCTGCTAAGCATCTTTCATGGTTACGATTACGTTTGTCTTTTCAGCATATGTTGGTGCCCTCTAGGTGGAAAATTCCTTTTGTATTCATATTGGATTTGAACTTGTTATTATGTATGCAATTGTTAATTTATTTTTAATTGTTTTGCAAAATCACTTTGAAATGCTTCATAGGAAATGATTCGTAAATGAAACAAATAATCACAATAATATAATAATACCATTATGGGGAACAAATATTGATCTGTCCTTATCAGTGCTTCTTCTGGACTGTTTTTAGCTGCTACCCATAAAATGAGTAGCAACATAACAGCAAAAACTGAGAACTGTATTCCCAGAGATAGCTTGTGCTTTTTCCCCACACACAAAGCACTAAAGGTGGCTAACAATAAAAACATAACATAGATAATATAATTACAAATTAGAGCACTCATTTGCATCATCATTTGGTAGCAATACAAATGATTTACAGTGCATAATAATAGAAATAATATTAGGGAATGCTTCAACTTGATTAATATTCCAAATCCAGAGTTTGGGAGTGAGGAGGAAGGGGGCAGAGGAACTTACTGATCTAGAGTTGTTTCTTAGAATCATGAAACTGTAGAATTGGAAGGGACCCTGAGGGCCATGCGTCAGAGTTGCTTAAATCAGATTCAGTGGCCTTCAGCGTTTCATGGTTTCGGTTTTCCATTCCAGATTTAATAAACCATACTTTTTAAGCTGGGAAGAACTATTCTGGTTAATTTACCAACATTAAACCAGGGTTCCACATTTTGAGGAGAGAGGGGGAGATGTGAGCCCTGTGCATGTTCCTGGTTTCATAAACCATGGTTTATGATGCCTGGAGCATTACATCTGAACCAATATCTTCTGCATTAGCATGGCCCAGACTTGCAAACAAAAATATCTTGGTACCACTGTAAGGGCTGCCTCTTGGAATCTGAATATATCATACAATATTGTATTCGGCTTTTCTTCAGATTTGTTCCATTTTTTAAAATTAAAAAAAAAGGTGAGGTTATCTAACCAATTTCATTGGCAGTTACGGCAAGCATTTTTCTTTTGCAAAAGCTGAGCTACTGTGTAGCTAACAAGCTAATTAACATAAGCAAGATAATTATTTGCAAATTTATTAGAGTTTCTGAGCAGAACAGGAAGAAGTCAGAGGGAAATAAGAAATTCCAGTAATTATTGTTTTCTGCTTTGCATAATGTGATCTGAATGAAATCAAGTAATAAAACGTCTCATTTATCTTTAGACTTTCCTTTCACTGTGGTTTGGGGGTATAAGGATTCTAGGTCAGGGGAAAATATAGTTGTTGCCTTGGTTTTCATATCTATTAGACATGGGAAAATTCTTTCTCCTTAGTGTTTATAGCTGGGGAGCGGTGGACAGTAGAAATGCACACGTTGAGGCTTTGGCTCATAATATATATCTATATATTTCTTTATCTGTGTTTTCTATCTACTTCAGTGCTGATCTGTCACAAAATACACTCTGAAATAGTAATCTGGCCTCCCAAAAATAAGTGAATCAGCATTAGTCTATAAGAATACACTACTTATTGTTTATTCTGTACATACACCACAGCTCTTTTCATACTTAATTTATGTGCCGACTCTATAGTTTGCTGAACAAATCAGATATCACTCCATTGGTTTGTCAGCATATTCTTTTTTTTTTAAAAAAAAGCCACTAGTCTTGTTACTAGTAGTTCAGAAAACACAAGTCCAATATGGTAGGGGATGAACATCCCTGAATACAGTGGGTTGTGCCGGATGTTCTTAAGTTACAACATCATAATTTGTTGATCACTGTTTTTGGGTACTGTACTTGAAACAAAAATCAAGTACAAAAATAAAAGATTTCTACTTCATTCTTGCAAAGCCTCTAGGAGCGTATTATTCAACCATAGCCAACATATTATTTAAACATGACCATAATACATTTTAAAAAATCAAAATAAAACAAAGCAGCAGAAAAAGGATGGCTTAGATTTGAAGAAGAAAAAATACACAAATAGAAGCTCATGGAAGGGTTTTTTTTCCTTTCCCTCTGAACACCCTCCCCTTTGTGCTGTGAAAAGGTTCCTGAACAGCATGAGAACGGCATGGGGAGCTGGTGTTGGAAGAAGGAATTACCCAAAACCAGACAGAGGCATTTTGCATGAGGGAAACTCTCATTTTACACAATTCAAGAATTCACTTTGTGATTCTTAGGATGCAAACAATTGCAAGTCAAGTTAAAACACACTGTAAAAGCCAGCAACAAAAAGATCTGCCCCCACCCCAGAAGTCTTTACCTGATACCCAGAAGATGCTGGAAAACCTCCCTGTGGAGAGAGTGTCACAGGCAGGGCAGCTGTCACAGGTTACAACCTGCCTAACATCTAAAGAAGGACCCAAAGACTAACCTCCAAGGAGAATCTTAATTGCAGGGCATGCTAATGTGGGATGAAGTCATATCTCGTGTGTGTGTGTGTGTGTGTGATTAAAACATAGATAATAGAACTCTTTTTACATATGCCATTCAAAATATATTTAAAAAACTCCCCTGTGAAGCACTCTTGCCACTCATGCAGAGACTCCATTTTATTTATTTATGTATTTATCTTGCATATTTATGTATTTACATTCATATCCTGCCTTTCTTTCGTCATGGAACGCAAGGTGGAAATACATGTGGTTTCCAGGCAATCTCTCATCCAAGCACTGATCAGACAGAGGCAGTGACCTCACGTGCCTTCATTCAGACCATACCCTGAGATATATAAAGACCACTATAACTCTTGCCTCCCCAACATCTGCCCTAGGTACTCAGCAGCTCTCCTCACACTCTAGATTGTATCATGAATGTTCACTTCAAGGAAACGCCATGACTGCCTCGTGGCTTCTATAGAACCACGCACACTTTCCTTGAGATGTGTTATTTGGTGTAATAAGCTGGTTTACTGATTTTTGTGATGAATTTTGTACTTTCGGGTTGGGTTTTTGTTGTTGATCTTATGCTGTTCATTGCCATAGTATTTTTTTCTTAAAGCCAGCAATACATTTTTCCAGGGGAAGGGGAAATAAATAAGGCACTTTTCAGAGTAACAGTATTTCATGTAGGGGCTTAAGGAAAATGCAGTTCCTGGATTGCTTTATTGTGCATCTCAAGAGAGCCTCTCCTTGAAATGAATAGTTGAGCTGTGGCAGAGCATATGTGGAGTGGGCATGGGTGAGAAAAGAGCCATACTGACCTCTAATGAAGCCGGTCTATAGCCTGGTTCACAGGTCAAATTAAACTACAGTTTGAAACAAACAATGGTTTAATGTGAATAAGAAGCTTGCTAGTACACCGTGTACAGGTGTCCCCATGGTGCTCCTTCTGCACTGCTGCTGTTTCCGTATCATAAACAAACCAAACCAATGTTATCAAAACCTGGGCTGCTGGGTTGATTCTTCCCCAACAAACTACATGCGGTAACCAAGGGTTCTTGACACACCACTCATGGTTTTTTGGGGAAAACAAACCATAAGCCTAGGTTGAGATGACACAACTCTGCCAGATGACACAGACCATGGGTCAGCAAACTTTTTCAGCAGGGGGCTGGTCCACTGTCCCTCAGATCTTGTTGGGAGCTGGACTATATATATTTGGGGGGGGGGGATGAACGAATTCCTATGTCCCACAAATAACCCAGAGATGCATTTTAAATAAAAGCACACATTCTACTCATGTAAAAACACCAGGCAGGCCCCACAAATAACCCAGAGATGCATATTAAATAAAAGGACACATTGTACTCATGTAAAAACATGCTGATTCCCGGACCGTCCGCAGGCCAGATTTAGAAGGCGATTGGGCCAGATCCGGCCCCCGGGCCTTAGTTTTCCTACCCATGACACAGACACTCTGCTTTGCTTCATGGCAGTAGCAGGAGGTGTGCCCTGGGAACAAGTACTCTGCTAATTCACATTAAAGCATAGTTAATTTAAACCTATGTTTAATTAATGGGATCTGTGAACTGGGCCTTTGTGGCCAAGCAGGATTATGCCTTCAGTCTTTAGTCATGTGTACCTTAAACACAATTGTTATCCTTCTCTCAATGCTGAGGAAACAGTTTTGAACTAACCGTAGAGAATGTACTGTACCTCTGTTCTCTTCCTTAATCTTCAGGCATTCAATGGCATTGTACCTCATTCTCCAACCACTCCAAGATCTTGTTTGCTCTGTTTCTCAAATCTTATACTACCACAAGACACAGGCTCTTCTTTTCCCCAATGATTATTGCCATAAAAATTGTTCTGACAGCGCTGCTTGTCTGCACTGCAAGCTGTTCTGTCTATGTATATAGCCCAAGGAAAGAACTCAAGTAGCTGCCATGAAAAAATTAGTTAACTTTGGTGAAATAGTGGCACCTGTTCATTTTACCGTTCTTACTTCTTACAGTGCCCAAGTTATGCCATGTCTGTTTGTATGGCCTTCAGTAACTGGAAAATTGTTTCCAGTTATGATCATAGACTTATTGTATTGCTTATTTTTTGATTTTGTATAACGATAAAGGGTAAACCAGTTGCAGCAAACTGTAACTTTACAAAAAGATACAATTGCAGCTGTAACAATTTGCTGAGTGTGGGAAAGCAATTTGCAGACTTCCATTCTTACAACTACTTTGTTGCACATGATTGAGACACTTTATTGCTATGTGAAACACCAACATGCCAATAACTGAGCAGGTCTGAAGGAATTAATTGTATTTATTGTAACACTTTCCCTTGCTGGATGGGGCCTTTTAACAATATGTGAAAATTCCAATTATGTCGGCATTGTAATTTTGAAGGGTACGTTATTTTTGGTTTTATCACAGACCATATGTTTTGTTAATAACGCTCAATCCCAAGTATACCTTTTACAAAGAGGAAAAATCAATACTGTGAAAGAAAGATTGGACAATGCCTTCATCCACTGGTTCTGCTCTCTTGGCCGTTGGTAACTCTATAGCGGCATTTTTAAAAAAAATGAAAAACAGGTCAACTCCCTGTGTTGGTGTTATGCTCCAGTCCCATCACTGGTGCACAGCCTGATCCAAAGATTGTTATAAAAGGAGTTTTGTTAGAAACACCAGAGTTGTTCGGCACTGTGTAAGTAAATAATGATGGAAGTACATAACTGAGCAATTCCCTCTTTTGTTGCAGGTCCAGTCTTACAGAAGCTCTTGAAAAAATGTGGTGAATAAAAACTTGCTCTGTTTACAGGGGGGAAATTCTGGTAAGCAACTCTATATCTTACGCTTTTGCAGTTGTGCCCATTAAATTGTTTCAACTGTTCTGCTTTAATTTCTACTTAGATAGGAAACCTATAATTTGGTTACTGGTGTGGGCAGTATTTTCCTCCTTTTGTATTTTCCTTTATTTTAGTTTTGCATGAAGACTTTTGGGTTATAATGAGAAGTCTTGAAAGAAATCAAGCTGAGCCTTGAGGCAAGGAATGCACTAGACAGTTTAATTTCTGAAACAGCTTCCACTTATTGTGCTGTGGCTTTTATAAAGTACTTAAAAGCCTTGGAGCTAAAATCTAAGGGAGGGATATTATAAAGGTTTGCCTTAAAAAAGAAATTTCCTATGGCATCATGCAAACTAGTATTATGGTTCAGATAGAACTATTTTTAAAAGGTTGATATAAATGATTTTGTAACAGTGTGGAGACTGACATACTGCATCTGTTTCTTATCTCTTGTACCATGTCTTTTTTTATAGAGGACTGATTTTGTATAATGTTACTCCTTGTTATATCAGACAATGACATATAAAACTCCCTAGAGATGATCCATGCAGATTTCTCATTGGAGGATAGGACTTCCCATATAATTCAACTTTTTGTCCATCAGTGTGCTGACTGAAATTAGTAACTCTTGTTAGAGGCTTGGAAAGAGGTGAAAGATATTAGTGTCTAAACAATTGGGTTTTTTCCCCTCCTACCCCTCTCCCTGGACAGAAGAGTAATAAATCTATGTGTAGATGGTAGTTGCCAGTCATCAGAGTGTTCATTTGAATACTTTATAAAAGGGGTGCCATATTTCAGCAAAATCGTCCGTATCAGTTGCCATCATTCAGGGCATGGACTCTCTTAGTTTTTCAGATAAAGCAATATCCATACGTTCTGTTTCCATTGTGTGATGTGTAGATGATCCAGTCCTTTCCAATTTTTTATTTATATTTTTGCTATGAGCAATCATGCTGCTACCAGAATAAAAGTGATAAGTTCCTTGTGCAATAATTTGAGTGATTTAAAAAATGTTAATAAACCTAGGCATGGGTTGCATTGTACATTGTGATTCATACTTTTGCTTATTTCTGTAAATAACCTTTCCCCAAATGGCTGCACAAATTCCCATGTCCATCACATATGGAAAGTCATGCCAATTACCTTGCATTATCTCCAGCATGCTGAAGAGGGTGTTTTCTCTATATAGCTGAGTCTTATAAGTGTTAAATGCCATGTATCTATTAACTAAAAAAATAGCCCATGGGGGGGGGGGGAAATCACAAGCACCACTTTGCTCTCTCTTCTACCCTTTTGCTGCCTGCTTAGCAGGACTTTGGAGATCTTACATCCTCTGCCATCAGTTTTCACCCTACACAACCGTTCAGTAGGATTGCTCTGCAAAAGCAACATAGATTCATTTCCATATCACTAAGCATGGCATACTAGTGCCTTGACATAATTATGTGATTTATTTAAATATATTTATGGCTTTTCTGTACGCTCATATGCACAACCTCAACAGTAAGGATGTGGCCTCAGTGACAAAACTACACATTGCTTGCTGACTAAAAGATCTCTCCAGGTTTTTCTTTTAATCTCTTTGGCACATGAATTATGAAAACAGCATTGGAGCTTGGTGTGATTTAAAAAAAAATGAATAACACATGATGAAATCTTTTTATAGGGTTGCTTATTAATCAGGTTGCTGAGCTCAAATTAAGGCAGAAGCCTGGGAAAGCATCCCAGCTGACCAGTAACAGGAACTGGAATAATGATGCTCATGTGCTAGGTTAAAAAAAAAATTCCCAGGAGGACTTTCATCATAGCTATTTAAAAAGAAGCATCTGTTCTATGTATGCATAGCACTTGGACTTAGGATGTTTTCCTGCGTATTGTCTCATTTCTCAAGGATTATTTGGTTCTGATGGTAGTACTGAAGAAAGATAATTATGGGCAAGATAGTTGTGGTCATTGATAGGATTTGTTCATATAAATCATAAGGTAGAAAAGCTTATCTAGTATGATATTGGTGCAAAGTTTTATATTAATACTGTTTCAAAGGATGATTCTGCATTCTTTCTAATGCCTATTCAGTATTTTAAATACTGTGAATAGGAACAAAAATACTTATTCAATGTAGGATTTTATTTATAATAAACATTTGGTATCTTAACCCTCCATCAGTATAGCATCCTTAGCCAATTACCAGTAGCCATTTTCAAAATGAAGGCCCCCAAAATGAAGCAGGGGAAAACCATAGCACAATAGTAAGACATGTGTTTTGCAAGGCAGAAGTCCCTAGGTTCAGTCTCTGGCATCTCCAGCTGTAAACACTGGGTAGGTAGTAATGTGAATGCCTCTGCCTGAGGGTTGAATCAGATGCAACATTCAAAGTGGGATTAAATTTAATATGTCCAGTTATTTTATTCTAAATAGCATTAATAGGGGAGGAGGGAAGACCAGGATTGGGGCCGTGGAACATGGGGAAGGAGGGCAAGCCTTTCCCCCCTTACCATAAACCTTATGAAGAAGCACCCCCTTAAAGCTGTTGGTTAGCCCCAAAAAGGAAGCTGTCACTGGCATGTTGGCAGACGTCTGTGCTCTAGAATTCAGCTGCTTTCTGACAGTGATCTGGATCTCAGTGTGCCCAACTTTATGAGTGGTGGTCAACTAAATTTTACTCAGACCAGATCCATTTTAATTAATGCCCCTAAGTTATGTTCTAGGTACACAGTATGTTGACACACACATTCATGCTGAGACTTCGCTGTCAAGAGTGGCTCAGGATTATATATCCACCATGACATGTCCCAAATATATTTCATGCCACCCACATTATGGGGCAAACTCTGGACTTCTCATCTTTATCTCCCCTTCTTTTAAAGCTCTCACTTTGTGGAAAGCTTTGATTTTAAAGCCAAGTCTGCCTCAATAGCTGTGCCAGCACAGAATCACATCCTATATGGGGTTGGGGGAGAGAGGCTGTGCCTCTTCAGATATTGTTGGGCTCAAGTTCCCACCATCCCTGGCTGTTGCCCATGCTGCTGCTAGAAGTTGGAATTCAACGTCTGAAGGACCCTTGCCATGTGGGGAGATATGGCACAGGGGAGCCCAGTGCTGCCACTGCTTTTGACACAGAGCAAACACCATGATCACCATGATGTTGCAGTGAAACTGTGATACATCTAGCATGAACCCAGTTAAGAGCACATAACTTGATTTTTCCTTGATGTGCAATCTGTGGGCAAGTTGCAATATGAAGGAACAGGGTTGGTGGGTATTTCTGGAGAGCTTGGCAACCAGCCTGAATAACATCTTGCATATCTGACATCTTTGGAGGATTTTAATAGAATAGAATATCTTCTGCTTTGTACTTGTGGGGGCGCTGTGCTAAGGGTTAAAAAAACAAAAAACCTGCCACAAAACCGAACAGATTTTGCTCACTGAAATCCAAATATAGTTTCCATTTAATATCCTTAGAAGTGGCTTGAACTGTAGATTGGCCCCAGAAATTATGGTTTCTTTCTTGTCCTTTCTTTAATAACACTTCTCTTTAATATGCTCAGAAGTGGCTTGAATTCTAGAAAGACCCCAGAAATTGTGGCTTCTTTCTTTTCCATTTTTAAAATAACGTTTTCTCTTTAACGTGCTGACAGATCATCCATTTCTAAGTATTAGGTTTGTCTGTATCTGCATTGTTAAGGTTTTGCGTTGAGAGGTGGGAGAGAAGCCTTATTTTTCCAGAAGTGAGATTATTTTTGTTGTTTATGCATTTTGTACACTTTACCACTACTAACAAGAGCCTTAGCAGTGGCTAAGGGGAGGGGGGGAGGAGATGCTTTTAAATTATTTGCCATCTCAACCCATTACGATGGTTTATTTATTTAAATCTCAATAAATCAGTAGTAAAATCCCCAAGTGTACTATCTATTATTAATCAGTGCGATTTTGAAACTTGCATCACTCTTATTTTAGCTGTACTCCCTTTTTTCCACCCTTGTTTGGATTAGTATTTCCAATACTAGTGTGATATGATTTAGGGGCTGCTGCACCATATATTTCAATATATCTACCTACCACCTTACAGTGGTACCTCTGATTATGTACTTAATTCGTTCCGGAGGTCCGTTCTTAACCTGAAACTGTTCTTAACCTGAAGCACCACTTTAGCTAATGGGGCCTCCCACTGCTGCCACGCCGCCGCCGGAGCACGATTTCTGTTCTTATCCTGAAGCAAAGTTCTTAACCCAAGGTAATATTTCTGGGTTAGTGGAGTCTGTAACCTGAAGCGTATGTAACCTGAAGCATATGTAACCCGAGGTACCACTGTAGAGGCAAATCTGGAGAGGCACAGTATTGGGGCTGGATTGCTTTCTACTCAAGTGGAGTGGAAGGGGGAATGAAGAGCAGGGGAAGGTGCACCTAAGCCTGAAACTTTATCCCTTCTTCGTTTCAGGAAATAACTAACAGTGCAATTCAAACCCACGACCTGCCAGGATAAGGGAGCTGGGATTCAGTGGATCCTAGGTCTTCCTGGCTTAGCTGGGGCTACACCAGTAGAAGTCCTTCACCCTGGCTAAGCTGGTGATGTGCCAGAGTAAGGCCCTCAGCTCAGCTCAGCTGGTGGAATTTAAGTTGGTAGAATTTATACTGACCAAAGGCCCCAAAAAGGGACATGGTCAGTGCAGGGTGGGGTAAGGAAAGACATACCTATTCTAGACCCCTTTCAGCTAGGACACGTGATCTAGTAACCCAGCAGAATTCAGCTGGCAAATGGTAGTGTCAGTCAAACTTCTCCTGAATGAAGTTTGGGATGGGGTATCTTACACTAGCGTAACTCATGTAACTTACACACTTTCTATAGTTAGGATTGCACTGTTAGAGCCATTTTGTTGTATAGAACTTGAGAAGCATATTGTACTTTCCAAATGTACAAAGCAGCTCACATTATCTTAGGAACAGCCCACTAAAGTAGATTGGTGTTGTTATTCTCATATTGCAGGGGCAAAGGAGTAAAAAAAACCTTCCCCAATTTCCAATCCAGATGGGGCCTCCTGCAGCAGCTATTTAGGAGCAGCAGAACTGTACACGCTACTCTGGGAGTAGGCCCCATTGAACTCAGTGGTACATACTACTGAACAGCATTGCACTGTTAAAAACATTTCTGCAATTAGTAAATGAGCGAATAACGTCACCTTTCTTTTGGTCCTGAGCTTGTTGCTAAAGCAAGGTTTAAACCAGCAAATTTCTCAAACTCATTCATCTATCTCAAAGTTGGCTAATCTTTCTTCCTCCAGATGTTGTTGGACTCCATCAGCCCCAGTCAGCATAGCTATTGGTCAGGGATGAGGAAAGTTGGAATTAAACATCATCTGAAGGGCTATCCCTCCTCTTGGTTTATATGTTAGCTCTCCAGTTATAATCCTGTTTATCATGTGGAATATAAACTGACTTAGATTCGAAGACAACTACGCATGAGGAAATACAGAAAATCTTATATGCAGAATAAATAAATAGATCCATTTACTATGACTCTTCAAATGCTCAACGTATATTTTCTTTGTAGTATTCAGGGTATATTTGAATTCAGTCCAGATGCTTAAGTGTAGTTTGTAATATTTTTTTATTTGCATTCATACATGTACCTGGTAATCTGGGAAGATCTAACTAAAGAGATTTATCGTGTGTGTGTCTGTCTGTCTGTCTGTGTGTCTGTGTCTGTGTGTGTCTGTGTGTTCACAAACCTTCAGTTTATTTCCAAACTATAGGAGGTTCAACTCATATTTCATTAATCCATTGGTTTGGGGAAGGCAAAATAGCTATCCCAGTCTAAAACTTGAATTTGTGCAATCACCTGTTGTTCTAAAAGTATTTTTGAATTATTTCAGGTTTACAGCAAAGTATGCAGATGAACTTTTACAGAGCTGGCACTGTTTTCTTCTGTGCACAAGAATGTGAAATACCTTCAGAAAAAAGGTATTTTTCACATAAGTGTCAATGTTTGCTCTGCTTCCATAGGAAATTTATTTAATTGTCAGCTGTATGTAAATAGCAGTAATGATCCCTTGTCAGCTGATGTGACAGCTGCAGACATGGCTCCTCTGTTCAAGACAACTGTACTATAGAGGATCTGCATTTAAATATCAACACAGGCTGCCTGTACGCAGACACATGTGCCACTCTGTTTTCTCATCAGTACTTTGATTGCTTTAAACCCCATGGGTAATTAGCATGATTGTTACTCAGAATATGCAGATAATCAATTAAATTAAATGCCACTGGCATTGGAAAAAGGTCATACCAGGTTTTCCTAGTCTTTTCACAACCCAAATGGCTATGAGAAAATAGTGTGTGTTTGTGTGTTACGTGATTCATTCTGTTTTTTCATATTTTGTCTTGATTTGGATTCTGTTCTAGTTCCTTGATAATATTTTGTTTTAAAAATGAAAGTTTCTTTCCCCAAAAGTAATTGCACATTTATTCAAACTCTGATTAAAACTATTTGGTTTAACTGTTAACAAAATTGATGAGCTTGATGCAGTGATTCCAGCTCTTCAAAATCTGATAGCCATTTACACTCAGTTTCAGATACATGCTGTCCTGTCCTACACAAGTTGACTTAATAATGTTTACTTCCAGCCACAAAAGCTGAACCAATATCTGTTCTTGTTGAGTACACCTTTTAAAAATGAAAGTTGTATTGCTTACCAAAATGTTTCCAAATATTTTGAGAACTCTATTCTTTTGATGAGAAAAGGCTGTGCTGAATGTTCTCCAATAAGAACTTTCCCCCTGAAATGAGGTGTGTGGTACTTAGGGGTTTAAATTAGGTGTGATTTTGGGTTTCTGATCCCCACCTTGAAAGAGCTTATCATTGGGGGGCTATTTTAAAGTATATTATAAATTTTATTATAGATTATATGTCATTATTGGCTATTAGGATACAATTCACTTTGCAAATCAGCATTTTAGGTTTGCTGGTATTGCTACATTAGGTTTGTTGCTTATGCCTTATGTACATGTATCTCATGAATGTGGAACATAAAGGAAAACTGCTTTAATATAAACTAGTAGCTATTGAGATTATATGTGGGGTGCTATGAATAAGCATTATGAAGTATTTAATTCAAGAGGTAAGGTCATTGTGCATGTCATCACTGAGTATGTGATTAAGCTGTAATTAATGTGCTAATTACATAGATTGGTTCTTATTCTAAAGGTTATAGAGGAAACCTAAATTCATGAATATGAATCCTTGAATAATCTGGAAATTGTAGAATGCACAACAGATGGGGCAATTAGTACTTAATGCCTGTTGGTAATGAAGAGGGATAGGGGGTTATAACTATACAGTGGTACTTCAGGTTAAGAAATTAATTCGTTCTGGAGGTCTGTTCTTAACCTGAAACTGTTCTTAACCTGAGGTACCACTTTAGCTAATGGGGCCTCCTGCTGCCACCGTGCCGCTGCAGCGCGATTTCTGTTCTCATCCTGAAGCAAAGTTCTTAACCCGAGGTACTATTTCTGGGTTTGCAGCGTCTGTAACCCGAGGTACCACTGTATCATGGAACACAGCAGGAAATTGTACCTCACAAACAAGTGTACTAGGGCTAAGGGATTCATTGTTAAGAAGAATGAATGCCTAGAGTTACTGGAGGATACGGGCACTTCCTAGTTGAAATGTGATTAAATTGCATAAACATTGTTCTTTAGATGCACTCATACCTTGCTTATCTCTTACTACCATATTTCTCTCTGCTCAGCACCTATAATTGATCCTACCTGTTTAGGGAGGTTTTTAATGTTTGATGTTTTATTGTGCTTTTAATTCTGTTAGGAGCCACCCATAGGGGCTGGGGAAACCCAGCCAGATGGGTGGGGTATAAATAAATTATATTACTACTACCTGCCCTTCCACTGTGGTACTCAGCTTCTTAACTACCTTTCTCCGGTTTGCCCACTCCTTCTTTCTGAGACAGGCTTTGAGTTGAGACTTGGTGGTTTCACGCTCCCCATCTCCTTTTCCTTCTGAACCCCTGGGCACATGTCTCTGCTGCTCCATTTGTACCTCCCGCACATGTCATCTTCACCACTGTTAAACTACCTGTGCTGGGAGAGATCAGTTTTTAATGAGAGCTGTGTTCAAATGGCACAAAGAAAATGGAATACAATTGTTGTGAGACACAACTTGACTCTTACACCAAACATTGGGTACTTGGGGCTCCCACACCCCAAGTTGTATGAGTGAATGTTCAATGGAATGAACTTGGCAGTAACGGCCACCTGACCCCTGATTCTGTCTAACCCAATTCACTGAGAGGAACCTTTGACTTTGGGGGAAAGAGAACCTTGCATACATTGTGTACACACAGAGAAAGAGAAAGTTTACACTTACTCTCACTCTGCCCTTTTTAGTCCTGTTGGAAAATCCTGTGCACCAATATATGCCTTTCCTATTCCCATTTTCATAAATAATTGTTAAAGTTAAATGTATGTGAAAATCATATGACTGGCATTTTATTATGACATGCATATATATATATATATATATATATATATATATATATATATATATGCAGGCATAATTATAGGGTTCTTGCCTAGAGAAGTATTTGAAGAAAGATAATTTTAAATTAAGGCTTAATTACAAGATGCATACCTATTAACTTCACATGATTAGTTTTTTTCTAACTTGCTTGGACGACTAGTTGCATTTAATCTGAAACTGTGCTGTTCTCCTCAGACTCATTTCTTCTCCTCGCTACTTTTATCAGTCATCGCATTTCACGCTTTGAAGTGGGGAATTCTCAAATTTAATTTTATAAAAAAAACTTACAATGAGCTCTGAGAAATCCTGCTGTGCCTGAGGTATAGCATGGCTATATGTGCTCCTCTGCTAACTGCCAGTGTAAGGCAATAGTAATATGGAAGTGCCAGTATTTAGTGTAAAATTTGTGACTGGGACCTGCTCTACTTTGGGAAAACAGGAAGAGACAAACGGAGCAGACAACTCTTGGCCTTGAAATTTGATTAATTGGACTCAGCCTGGACTCAGCCTCTGTGCCTAGTAATCTGAACCCGCTAAATTAGAAAGTCACTTTCATTTTAAATAGCAAGTTCTTCTTATACCAAATGAATGGCATACTTTTACATAGCAGTTGCATGTTCAGTAAGCATTGCATGTTCATCACAAGGTCTGGAAATTATACAGTACCCAGGAATTCCAAATTTAGTTAATCTCCAAATCCCATTTCTCGAGTAGTTTTCCAAATCATGGCTTAGCATGAATGTGTGGGTGTGTAGACTCCAGGAGAGGAGGTTCAGCTAATTTGCTCCTCCCTGTTCATTCTACTACTGTGAACATAAGAAGAGTCTGCTGGATCAGGGCAAAGGCCCATCTAGTCCAGCATCCATTTCTCACAGTTACCAACCACAGTGGCAGCTTAGTGCTCATGCATTAACGTATGGCTTGGCATGTTGTCTGAAACCATTCTCTCCAGACTAATCATGAGCTGTATCAAAGGCTTGCACTATGGTTTTCCAGCTTATTATTTGCCAGGGAGAGCTAAAACCATTACCACATTCTCCTCTGGAAGCCTGCAGGCTCATGTGGTCATACTAAGCAAAGGTTTGACTTGCTGTGGCATGCGAATCAGGCCATTGTCACTAAAAAAAAATCAATTTTTGTAGCAACGTGCGGGAGAAGAGCAAGATCCACTTCAGCGCCTCAGTGGGTTGGGTGCTTTTGCATGTACGTATAAGGTTCATCTTCTGTTCTGGCCATTTCTGGTAGCAAGACTGAAAATGATCTCTGCTTGAGGCCATGGGACAAACCTGCCACTGGAGATTTACAATAGCAGGTGATATGCGCCATTTGTCTGACTTTGTGAAATACAGTTATTATGTGTTTTACCCCTGAATCTTGCAGTTCATTGGGCTGTGACCCTCTCCCAACCTTACCTTGCTTCCTACAGAGATGCAATACTAGGGCTGAAGTGAAACCACGTGGGTTCACAACAAGGACAGATGAAATGCCATTCAATCCCCAAGTGTGTGGAATTGTTTCAAGAGCACTGCATTTAAATAGGTTCTGTGCATTCTGTTGATGCATGTAAATGCATGTAAAAATATCTACAGGTGAAACGATAGTTAACTTTCTTTGTTGCATAATTATTGCACTTTTTTCTTACTTTCCCCTGTGTCTCTTTGGCAACCGTTCCTTACCTTGAGGAAAGAAAGAAAGAAAGAAAGAAAGAAAGAAAGAAAGAAAGAAACCTCAGAGGTTTTAAAATCAGTTTGAGCGGGAAGGCAAAATGAACTTTGGCAAAGTTGTTAACCTACATAGGAATGGTGTGTGTTGTGTTTCCTTCCGCTTTCTCACGCTTAAATGTAACATAGGCATTACTTTGTGGCACCCAATGTAAGGCTAATTTGCCTCATTTGAATCTAAAAAGGAGCCCACATCCTTCCTGTGCCCTTCAGAGAATTCTAAAAGGCTCTACAGAGAAAACAGATGTACGAGTATGTATCACTTACAATTAGGGACGACATGATTAGGTTCTATGCTGAAGAAACTAAAGGACAAAGCTGCCCATGCAGAAAATAGGCTACTGAGATGATGAGGGGTGCTGAACACTCTTCTGTTTACTTTTTCTTGCCGCAGTGATTAAAAGCATTTAAAACTGAATAGCTACAAACAAAGCCAGAGTATTGATTGTTATGCTTCAAGAAAACTATTCTAAAGATGAGAAAGCGTTTACAGAAATATTAACAGGAGTGGACAAAATTAACTTCCAGCTTTCTCTTTCTTTCTTTCTTTCTTTCTTTCTTTCTTTCTTTCTTTGTTCCTCTCTCTCTCTCTTTCTCTCCTACTCTCCCTCTCTGCTTTTTTGGGAGAGGGGGGTTAGTATGGGAATATAAGTTTTTGTGTGTGTGTGTGTCTGTCTATCTATCTATCTATCTATCTATATCTATCTATCTATCTATCTTAGACTCTTTGTAGGGAAACTGCTGTCCAGCTATGTAAAATGTAACAGCTTAACTAAAGTCAATTTTGAATGTGCACAGTAAGGTGAAGAATGAAGACTGCGTTTTGGGGAGAAGATGATACCATATCTTGCGGAAGCAGCTCTGTGGATTGGGAGTCAGGGGCACCATGTTACAGTTGTTTCATTCTTTCCTGTAGGACTGCTACCAGAAAATAGCATTCACGAACATCTGCTTGGTCCCTAGCACTTGTGCTATTGGATCCCACCGGGTTCCATTCTGCCCCCCATGATATTTAACATCTGTATGATGACACTGAGAGGTGTCATCTGAAGATATGCAGCACAGTGTTATCAGTATGCTGGTGCTACTTGGCTGTGTCTCTCAGTTCCATCGGAATTAGGAGATGCTGTGCAGAAACATCCCAGGCAACACTGGGGTGGCAAGCCATGGTTGTTTTTGGATCAGAATAGTCTAACTTCAGAAATCTATGCCTGGCTAACCTTGTGACTATGCTACTGCAATGCACTGTACATGGGACTGCCCTTGAAACTGGTCTGGATGCTGCTGCAAGAGCAGAATGTGGCTGTTCAGCTGTTGGACTGTAACACTAATTGTGAAAGGATTGCACTAGTTACCTGTGAGGCACTGGGTTCTATTCAAGGTGTTAGTATTTGAAGGATTGGATAGTTTGAAGCACAGATGACTGCAGAATCACTTTCTCCAATACTGCCAGCTCATACGCTAAAAGCAGTGGTGTTGGCCCTGCTCATGGCCCTATCTGTGGGCATAGCCTGTTTCACAATGGCAAGAGATATAGTGTTCTCTTAGATGTCACCTCCAGTGTGGAACCCTCTCTAGGTAGAGCTGCATTTGTCCCGTCCCCCGTCCCCCCCGCTAACAATTGCACTGATAAGAAAAATACCCAATTGCTTAGAAGTCTTGGAATGTAGTGAATATAGCTGATTATCTGTTATTTCTTGACTCTTGTCCTGTGCATTCTGAAATGTGTGTGTGTGTGTGTACAGTTGTGTGAAGTTTTTAAGGTTTTAATTTGTTTATAGTATTAGATGATAAGAGTCTTATGCTCTACTGACTGAGCTATATACTTTGACACAAGTTTGTTAATATATTCAGAAATGTTTATCTGAGTGTTTATTATTGCTTTATTTTTAATTTTATGTAATTGTGGCATGACATATGCTCTAATGTAGACAAAGATATATCTCAATGCAACCATGTTAAACAGTTTAAAGATGGAAACGAATAAAAACTATGTTACAATTAAGATTATTTGACATACAAACAATGTATTATTTGGGAAACTATCTTAAGCACGGTGGTGACAAATCTGATTAAGATCTGGCTAAGACTCTACCTTCTAAATCTAAACTTAATGAATTAATCTACTGAGCAATCCTATTAATGCTTTAATTACTGTTAAGAAGGCAGATTGAATTTAGCAGATTGAATACATGCAGACCGTGTGTGTGTGTGTACATATTCTGAGAATCAGCCTCCCCCAAATCCAAACTGCCCTTAATACAAACTGCCCTGGAAATTTTGGACGGAAGGCAAGTTAGCTGAGCAAAGGAGAATTCAGTTTCAGAAGCTTAATTTTGTTTTTGTATAAGCTAAAGTACACATTTCTGACAGTTTCTTCTGTCTTGTGCTGGCTCATCCACACTTCTGTTTGTTCTATGATTTCTTCTTTTTCTCCCTTGATTTCTAGTCACGGGTCTGACAGGTTTTAGTTTTTTCCTGCTGCTTTCCCCAGGAATACCTGCTCTTTACTGCTGAATCGGAACAAACGTCAGTCTGCAGAAAACCTGATTGGCATTTGTTTTCCCAGGAAAAGTGGCAAGACGAAAGAACTTTTCAGACCTGTGACTGGAAATCAAGGGACAAACAGAAGTCTGGATGAGCTCTTAGTGAGTACCTTGAATCACATCAACAATTCATAATTTTTCATAATGGGCAAAGATGGAAAGCTGTTTGACCTGGTTCATGGGTACCTTGAGAGTTCGTAAATATGGGTAAAAAGTCTAGTTGCTGCTTAGGTAGCACTTTGTACTCAGTTGCTGATAACAACCAATGTGGTCATTAGCTCCCACATACCATCTATTAATAAGAAGCAGTTATAAGGAAAAAGTGAGTAAAGTTTTTGCAACATGCCATGGAAAAAACTGAGACCAGAACCACTGATTTCTGCTAAGTGTTTGCACTTACAGTTCTGAAGGAGCTGAACAGCAGAAACATACTGCATTGCTTAGTCATTTGAATTTTGTTTAGGCATGACATGAAAGTTATATAAAAAAACCCACAACAAGTGTAAAGAAATGTTAGAAGTTGTGTTGGGAATCACACAGCTGCCATTTGTAATTTGCTTTTCTTTACAACTTTTAGTAATCCATTGTTTTATACATTTTTAACTGAATATGTAATTCAAATTACTAAGGGAAGATCCACACCAAACATTTAAAGCACATCCAGTGTACATTTAAAACATGTTAGTTTCCTGAAAGAATCCTGGGACTTGTAGTTTCCCTGTCATGGAGCTACAATTCCCAGTACCCTTTACAAAGTATAGTTCCTGTGATTCTTTGAAGCCATGCAAAGCAATGAGATATGTATTGATAGGTCACTATTAAAATTGAACGTGTTTAATGCCTTAAGACGTTAAAGTAGACATGAATACGAATTAGTTTTACTAGGTGGACAATCTAGCTCTTGTTGCAGTGGTAAAATGCAGGCTTTAATAATAATAATAATAATAATAATAATAATAATAATAATAATAATTTATTATTTATACCCCGCCCATCTGGCTGGGTTTCCTCAGCCACTGTGGGTGGCTTCCAACTGAATATTAAAAACAATACATTTAATCCATATAAACACTAACAAAAAGGGGATATCATTTGTGCCTTGATTACAGAAATGTGTAATGCAGGGTTTGGACTAGATGACCCTTGGTGTCCCTTCCAACTCTGATTCTGTGATTGATTGATTTTTTGTTGTAAAATACATTTTGGTAGGTTCTGCTCCTGGAATGCAGAAAGATATGCAAAATTGAGCAAAACAATCAGCTGATAGGTGTGTGAATGGATTACTCAGGGCGGCACCAGGGCTGGCTTCTCTTGCATTACTCTGGCACCGTAGGAGTTGCAGCAGTGCCATTCCTTCCCATGCAGTCAGGTGACATCCAAGCATAGGAAAAAGACTCTTCTCACATGGGCTGTGCACACCACATTACATTTAAGCCATATCCCCCCCCCCCCCAAGAATCCTGGGAACTGTAGTTTGTTAAGGGTGCTCAGACTTGCAGCTCTGTGATGGATAAACTACAGGTCCCAGGATTCAGGGGGTGCTTTAAATGTATGGTGCATATCCCTGGCAGTGTAGGAAGGATCAGTGCTGCTGCCACTACTGCACCACAGGCATAATGCAAGGGCCAGTCTTAGGCTATTTTTGGATTCATTTAGTTATTAGTATGCTTTTGAGCATCTGTAGTCCAGCTGTTATTCTTACTATGTATAGGAACCACTTGGGGGACCCTTTTAAGGGGCAAAAAGTATCTATTTATAAAACGATTTGTAAATCCAAAATATCGGTGCCCATGCTGCCTCCTTGCATAAAAATCCAGGTAAATTAAGAAATTGGAAGAGTAATATATATTGGATAATAGGGGGGGGGGTGAGATTCCAAATTACATTTTCTTGGAGGTTCAGTCAGTCCATATAGAAAATTCTATTAGCAAATAAACCTTTAGACAGCTGAGATTATACCTCATTTAACCCTAGAAGCTGAAATATGTGGTTCAGCTTCTAGATAAAGTACATTTCCACTTACTCGGGTTTTTTTCCCTTTCTTTTAATAGAGCTTATAGTTGCTGCTCCTTGCACTGTGCTGCCTGGGATTTTTTCCAGGAATCAAAATGAGCTAAAGACAGCAGCTGCCATGGGCCAAACAACTCCCCTCTTTCCAGCTCAGCCACTACCCACCCATACACTCATTGATGGGACTAAAGCCCCTGGCCGTGGTCCCACGTAAAGGAGCACAAAAGCCTGCACTGTGTCCTTGGAGCTCACTAAATGCACATGCTGACGGACGGATTGCCAGAGAGGGTGACTCCTATAACAAAAGGCCCTTCCTTCGAGAGTTCTTCAAGCTTGCAATTTCTATCCCACCTGATAAAATCAGACATGCACTTAAGTCCAACTCTGCCAAAGCTTTGCATTCTTCACAGGTTATATAGCACAACCAATGATGTTTAAGACTAGTAAAGCAATGGCCCCTGCAACGTGCTCTACGCGGGGCTTCCTTTGAAAAGCACTCACAAACTTCAACTGGCTCAAAGAGCTGCAGCCAGAGTGCTTACTGGGGCTGGTTACAGGGAGCAGACAACTCCCGTATTAGAAAAAGCTCCACTAGTTACCTGTCTGTTTCTGGGCACAATTCAAAGTGCTGGTCATGACCTATAAAGCCCTTACATGGCTTAGGCCCAAGCTATCTGAAAGACCGTATTTCCTCATACGAACCTGCCGGCGTTTTGAGATCTTCAGAGGAGGCCTTCTCTTGGTCTTCCTACCCTCACAGGTCCACTTAGTGGGGATACAGGAAAGTGTTTCTCGGTGGCTGCTCTCAGACTCTGAAACTTCCTCCTTGGAGAAGCTAGACTGGCTCCCTCATTGTCCTTCCGCCGGCAGATGAAGACTGTCTTCTTTCAGCAGGCTTTGGGGAACTGACTGCTTTTTATGAAAGGGCTGGTGCAGTGCTGTTTTCATTGTAATTATTTGTATGTTTTAAACAGATTTTATATATCTATATAGTTTTAATTCTATTAATGTTTGATTGTTTTTAATGATTTTTTCCCTGTGTTTTTAGCAATTCTTTTTTTGTAAGCCACCTTAAATTCCATCAGGGAAAAAAGGTGGTGAAAGAATGAATGAATGAATGATTTATTTCCACAATATGATCTTTAGTAAAAACAGGTTTTGTGCCCCTGTTCTACGTGGACTGAAATCTCTCCAAGTTTCTAGATGTCATTTAGGAAAACATTCCCTATTCCCTGTCCAGTTTTTTCCACTACTGGCAATAGACTTGTCCATCTGCTGTCACCAGCATGTAAATGCTTCTGCTTATTTAACAATTTTTACATATTTAACATGGAACTATTCCCATGGTATTTCCTTCCCAATGTTTCTATGATAAAAAGTCCAGTTTCTTTGGAATTCCAGCATGCTGAGAAATTACCCCCCCCCCAAAAAAAAAAACACACCAAAGACGCTTATCTTTTTTCTTTTCTTTTTTTTTTCTTGCTTCTTTTTGCAATGTAGCCTCAACAATTGCAGAGAACAAAAACCAACGAAGCTTGTACTTTAAAATGTATTCAGAAGGATACATTTGTGCATATTATATCATAATACATAAAGATAATGTTGATCTTTTCCTTAATTTTTTTTTACATTCTAGACAAAGATTCAGATCAAAGAGGTTTAAACAGTTCCTCTTTTCCTAAACTTACTTGCTCCCTAGAGTTTAAAATGGAGCCAGTTCATTGTTACAAGTCATTTTCGTCTTTAAGCTCATAACAGTGAATTGAGTTTCAGGAGAATTATCTGCAGGGTGAAGTACATTTTACTACATATTCATACACATCCAAATAGGCCACTGGAGCTTCAAATATTTCGTTATTATAATGCTGTCTGAAGGAAACATAGCTGGGTAAAGTCCTTAGAAGCTGTATCCTATAAAATGTTGACAAAATGCTTTCGTTATCGTCCTTAGTAGCAGTTGGAGTACCAAGTAACTAACATATGAAAAGATTACTCTTTTAGACCTCTCAGGTGTATATATTTTGCTGCACGTGTTGAAACAGGCATCTACTTCTGAGGGAAAGAAGTTCCCCTGTGACACTATGGCACTTATCAGCTCTGGTTTTTGTAGGTACTTAAGTTTAAAACAGTTTTAAAAAACAAAACCTTCAGTTCAATTAATTGCGGGCATCTTTCTAATCTGACTGATGAGTTAGTTGACCAAATGGTGAAAGCATGATCTGAACACATGTATTGTAAGTTATACACCCCATATAAGTGAATGGAAAAGCCAAATCGCACAAGTGCTCTGCTAGTACTATGTACTCCTCATTGCTAATTGTTCTATCACTCCTGCTTGTACCTACATCAGCTCCTCCTCCTCCTCTGCTCTCTTAACCGATGCATAGAGCAAAGGGGATTGCTGTTCCCTAACACAAGCACTTGATGGATGCTTGTCATGATGGCCCCTAGATAACATTTTCCCAAAGAAAGTCCTATCCTGGATCTGCTATATGCCCCATGGAAATGACTGTTGACTGTTTAGAAGGGCACTTAAAGCCTTATTTTTACCAGGCACTTGCAATTTTTCGGGTTTTGTATTTTGTCTCTCACTTGCTTTATTGTAGTCTATTCTGAAATGATAATGCATCATTGATTTGCTTTTGTTTATAATCTGTTGCAAGCTACTTTGGTAACTAAGAGTGGCATATAAATGTAAATAGTTAAGAGTGGTAAGAAATCATGTGGAGCAGCTATATTTTTCACAGAGAAGTAATGAGACTGCACAGAGAGGCTCACAGTGTCATTTCCTCCTCGTTCTTAGTATTTTCATGGGGGGAAAACGTGGTGGGGAAAGTGACCAAGATAATCCCTTCCTTTTAAAGAGTACAAAAAGCTTTAAACTTTTGTGAAAGCAGTGTGAAAGGATACAAAGGTGTGTCTTTTGGATCTTCCATTAAACTTTCCTTTTTAGTGCACAATAAATATGATTGGGCTAATCAAAGTGAGCTTCTAAAACTAAGGGCATAACTTAATAACAGTATGAATTTGAAAAAAATAGTAATACATCTTTACAATTTATATATTTCTTCTTCAAAGAAGAGTATGCCTCCACTCTTTAAAAATAAAACAGACCTACTTCTTAGCTTATACTAATTAGTGCTCCATGATATAAAGGTTGCATAAGTTCTTTTTATAAAATATAAATAGATTTCTGGGGAAATGACAGAATCTGCCTGTCTTGCAGATGGATTTCAGTGATACTTGCTTAAACAAGTTTGCTGAAATTACTCTCCTTCCAACTGAACACTGCTCTTTTCCTTGACTGAAACTGGTACAAGCAAAGAGAATGGAAAAAGAATTCACTATTAACAAAACAAAACAAAAAAAGGAGGCCCTAACACTCATAGAATTATCTGGCAATGAAACTCTGTTCAAAATGGGAAGAGTTGGCAAAGTGGCCTTTTGTTGGGAGCTTGGAGGTGAGCCTCCTTCCCTTTCATTTCCTGCATTGGAGAGTTTTTGATTACGCCTGCTCAAACAGCCACTTTGTGCTAATGTGTTTTCTTGTGGATTTGCCAGGTGACCCCCTGACTCATGGGCACCCTGCCAGTTCCACCACAGCGACTGTTCCTTAAACAAGCACAGCAAGTGAAGTCAGTTTTTGCTACTGCTGTCCAGATGGAACACTGACTTTCCTGTTCCTTTTCAGCTAGTGGTGAATATATCCTAAGGTTGTTTTTGGTGGGTTGTTGTTGTTTTTTAAAGTACCTCAATGGTTCTCAGAATGCCAAAAGAAAGAAGATGGCTTTTGATGATGGTCCGCAAGATAATTCTTCTTCTTCTTGATTACTGCATCGCCCAAAATACTAGTGGATTTTCATCCCATGGAGTGCTCTACTTTGGTTTCTTCAGTTTCCTTCCATCAGCTTCTTTCTGTGAGGCTTATCTGCACATATAAAATGAAAGATAGCTCATAAGCTACAGCATTTGTTCTGGAGAGGGGCAGTTTTGTTAACAGGAAAAGGTGATCATGGGGGTTTATTTCTAGTGTGTGTCCTTCTCCCCACCCCACCACCACCAGAGCAAAGGCAACACATCCATAATTGTAACATTGCTGTTGTCTTTATTGGCTGTAAACATCAGTGCCAATTGGGGGCTGAATCAATGCTGTGAAATAGCACAATATAATCATAAATTTGTTCCATGTAACATAGATATGGAAAGTAGCAACTGAGAGAAGCAGAAAAGAAAACAAGAAAGGGCATACTTAACATGGTACAGTAAATAAGTCATCTTTTTGTTGTCTGTGTTCCTCCTTGACAAATGCCAGGAAATTGTCTCCTGTGGGCAACAAGGACGTCTTTACATGTGCCATTTCTATAGCAGGTAGAGGTGAGTAGCAGCTGTCCTGGAATAAGCATGCTATAAGCAGAAACTATAATGGACTCCAAAGCTGAGCTGTGTGCATATAACTGACCAAAGGCTCCTCTCAGCTGCATGTTCAGGTCAAGAGAACTGGAGAGTACCATGTGAGACTGACTTCATATACATCTCTCAGCCATTTTGCTCTTGGGGTGCTAGGTCATTAAGACAGAAAGAAGAAACAGGCAAATGATCTGTGAGGCGTACAGTGCCATTTCTCTTACATACTAGGCCTGGGCGATATATCGCTATCTCACCCAGGACCAGTATGAGGCACCGGTACAGCTTGCTCCTCCCTCTGCATCTTTAAGATGCTCAACTGAGGAGTGTGCAGCTGTCCTTACCTCAGCCAAGCAGTTAAAGGAGCTCCCAGCCCAGGGCTGGCTCCCGTGAGCCGGCAGCGGAGTGGGGGCTCCGTGAAACTGCTCAGCTGAAGGGAGCGCGGTTCGTGGTTGCCCACTCACCTGTGAGCGGGAGGAGCACTTGGGCTTTCTCAGCTGGGAAGGAGGAACAACCTTCCCGATTCCTAGCTGAATTGTGCAAACAAGCTGCGTTGTCCCAGCCCATGAGCGCCTGGCTGAAAGTGCCTCAGTTCCCGAGGTAACAAGAGAGTTACAAAATATCTTTTTTAAAAAAATAAATAAATAAATCCTAGTGTTAGTATGAAAAACGTTGAAATAAAAATTTGTTTATCACTGAAGAAAGAGAGAATTAAAAGTATTGGGTAATAGGTCCTAATTAAAGCAGGGCCTATCCCTTCCCTGTAAAGAAATCTGGCATTAGCAACACAGATGTTATACTACTGACATAATTAAACAGGCATACCTCCCACTTGGCACATTATGCTTCTTGCTTGGTTCTGGATCACACCTTACACTTTGGCAAGTCACTTAATTTCCGCCTCATTTTCCCATCTCTATGCAGCAGAAAAGACCACATGACTTTGAGATCAGCATTCCTTTGTGAAGGACTTTTCTCCTTCCTCTTCTCACTTTTCTTTTAATAATAAATAATAAATAATAATAAATTTTATTTATATCCCGCCCTCCCCAGCCGAAGCTGGGCTCAGGGCGGCTAACAACAATAAAAATAATCCAACATTCTAAAACATTCATTATAAAATTAATTAAATCAAATTAAATTAAAATCAAATTAATGGCAACCATCAAGCCAAATTCTGTGCATATTGCCGATTGCCAGAGGAGGGGGTCAGGCTGCGCCCTGACCAAAGGCCTGGTGGAACAGCTCTGTCTTGCAGGCCCTGCGGAAGGATGTCAGGTCCTGCAGGGCCCTAGTCTCTTGTGACAGAGTGTTCCACCAGATTGGAGCCGCGACCGAGAAGGCCCTGGCTCTAGTTGAGGCCAGCCTAACCTCTTTGTGGCCTGGGATCTTTAGGATGTTTTTATTTGCAGACCGTAGATTTCTCTGTGGGACATACCAGAAGAGGCGGTCCCGTAGGTACGAGGGTCCTAGGCCGTATAGGGCTTTAAAGGTTAAAACCAGCACCTTAAACCTGATCCTGTACTCCACCGGGAGCCAGTGCAGCTGGTATAATACCGGATGGATATGATCTCGCAGCGAAGACCCCATAATGAGTCTCGCCGCGGCATTCTGCACCCGCTGGAGTTTCTGGGTCAGTCTCAAGGGCAGCCCCACGTAGAGCGAGTTACAATAATCCAGTCTGGAGGTGACCGTCGCGTGGATCACAGTGGCTAGGTCAGGGCGAGAGAGATAAGGAGCCAACTGCTTAGCTTGGCGGAGATGAAAAAATGCCGCCTTTGTTATAGCTGTAATCTGCGCCTCCATAGAGAGGGAGGTATCGAAGATTACACCCAAACTCTTAACGGATGATGTTGGCACTAATTGCACCCCCGCAAGAGATGGGAGTTGCCCCCTCAATCCCATGTCGCTCCGTCCCAGCCAAAGAACCTCTGTTCTTTTTATTTCCCCTTTTTTATTTCCATCATGGAAAATAAGCAGGAAACACCACAATGTTGCCTGGAATGTTGTTTGCTGTTATACCTGTCTGGACTTTGTCAAATATTAGTGATTTCGGATGTTTCTTCCCACTGGGTCAAGGAATAAAATACTTTGCATTGAAAATGGAATGAGGTCCCTGTGAATAGAAGGCAGAATTGACATGAATTTATCTTTTTGTCACATTCCACTAGGATGCCTCTCTACATTCTGGGCTAAGCAGAAAATGATAGGAATATATATATTAAGAGTACACTCTGATTTAAAAGCATGATGAAGCAGGCAAGGCACTTATTCATCCAAGAGGAGTCGAAAGCCTGCAATACCTACCTCACTTTGTTTTCTCTGTGACTCATTTTTTATTAGAGAATTGGAGGGAGAGGGGGATGATCCTACAGAAAGCAGGATGTGCAGACAATGGAATTAGAAATCTTATTTGGGATAAACTGCTCAGAATGTTTTAAAATATTGAACTAAAAAAGGATGCCTGATGCTAAGGGAATTGTGCCTTTTAAAATTATAACAGTGTGAGGAAATGAATTAGTCTGGGTAAAATAGTGAAGGCAGATAAATTACCACTATAGTACTGCTGCTCTGGTTAGACTTGGAGCTCTGTGCAGATTAAAAAAAATCCAAAAGTAAAACACTTTAGAGGTCCATTTATTAATTCCCTTGTATTGGTCACCAGGCAGGTGCCTGAGTGCTCAAAGCCTTGCTTATGCAAGTTGTCTCTGCCTCACTATTTCCATCTCTAAAACGGATAACAGTTATCTACATACTTGGCTCCTTGAGCCTATAATGAAGAAGTGTGACTCAACCTATTTTTAAGGTTTTTGCTCACTTTTGCCATTTAATTCTTTAATGTGTTTTGCGTTGTAGTTGAATGTGACTTAATGCGTAGTCGGCAACTGGGTATACCTGTCCAGTGTTCTGCTCTGCATTGCATTTGGAGTTCTAGTTTTGTGTTTCTAACTATGTTGTCTTTGTTAGGGGCTGTGCTGTGTGAATGGAGCTGCTCAGTAGCTGGAGAGTTATGAACATATGGAACAGCTGACAGTATAATTTACATGAACAGAATGTTTTATGTGGGCATTTCCTTTAGGTGACTGCTTTCACAACATTGCACAGATTACAGGAGGTGAGGTGGGTGCCTGGAAAGATTTGAGTATCACCTCCTTTGGGGGGCACCAGTACCCAATGAAAACAGCACAGTGTTTAGCATTGTAGCAAGGACTCTGTGTATTTGGCAGCTCTTGTCTATTCCATGCAAAACTGATGACCACAGTGAGTGGGAGGAAAACAAGGGCAAGAGTTTACAAAAAATTATTTAACGGGTTCTAGCCCATTTAGCAAGATCAAAAGAGTCTAAAAAATTGTTTTTCCCCTTCTGAACCATACTGCTTACACAAGTTCCAAAATCAAAGCTGTATTTTTAATATTTTTATCTGTTATACACCTGCCATATTGTACACAACAACCCAAGTTCATGAAGGAGTGCAAGGATTTGAATAAAAGACACTGTATAAGCAACAGAATTACCGTCCCTTTAAGGAGGTAACTATATGAGATTAAACTTCCATCCCCTAACTGAACCCTTGCCAATTACCCTGTCATTCTCCTTCCCCAGTTGACACACAACTTAATACATCTAGAGGACTTTATATGGAGACTCCAACGTGGTCATCATTCTGGAGTCCTTCAGGCTGCTCACAGATTGCAGCCTTGGTCTTCAACCTTCAAGCATCAGGTTCACAACAACCAACTATTATTTACCTATAGCTCTTTCTTGAGGGCTGTCATACAATCCTGTTCTCTTGTTAGCAAACCACTTTCAGCTCTTTGCCCCAGTATTATCAGTTCCTGGGTTGAATCTTCATTACCCTGTCCTATCTTGGTCTAGTAGTAGCATCAGGGCTATCCAAAAACACAGAGGAGAAGCTGAGGTCAAGCACAGTGATGCAAGCCAAGCATGGATGTGGTCCAATAGCAGGGACATGAGACAAAGCCAAAATTAAGCAGTCCAAAAGTAGGCAAAATTTCAAAAGCAAGGGGTTAGCAGCGGTCATTCAGTGTAGGAGGCAGGAACAAGAAGTCAGGCTGAACAGAGTTAAGGGACTGTGCTTTTCACAACTGGGAAGCTCACAGTAAGGGCTAATATAGCCTGTCTTTCCATCCCCCCACCTAATCGCAGTTGCTGCTATTTAGGGGTATTCAGAGAACTCTTCCCTTTTGAGGAGTACCCTTCCTCATAAGGAGTCCCAGGGTTCATCACACGGGATCCTGCATGTTCCCCAAAGTCAATGGAAGGTTCAGTCCATCCTCCAAGGTGCCTGTGTCCAGTTCAGGGCTACATATGACAGACCTTTCAGATGCCTGCCTCTTAAGTCCAGCTCACTGTGGCCCCTTCCTAAATCCTACCCCTCCTTCAGCTCCAAGAGCAGCTCTACCCACCCAATACAAAACCTGGCCTTTTATTTACATCAGCCAAGACCCTCCATGCAGTCACTAAAATTTGGGTGAAATTCCATCCTCTTACTGACTTATGAGTCAATAAGACGCGGTAGAATGTCCACTAATGCAGTGTTTCCCAACCTTTTTTGGGCAAAGGCACACTTGTTTCATGAAAAAAATCTCGAGGCACACCACCATTAGAAAATGTTAAAAAATTTAACTCTGTGCCTATATTGACTATATAAAAAGTACAGTGGTGCCTCGCAAGACGAAATTAATTCGTTCCGCAAGTCTCTTCGTCTTGCGAGTTTTTCGTCTTGCGATGCACGGTTTCCCATAGGAATGCATTGAAAATCAATTAATGCGTTCCTAGGGAAACCGCCTTCAGACCAGGTCCGGGGACAGTCTGTCCCCCGACCTCTTCTGAAGCCTGGGGGGGGGGGGGACAAGGGCTTTTCTTCCCACTGCCAGCCTTCAGAAGGCTGTTCTGAAGGCTGGCGGTGGGAAGAAAAGCCCTTCTTCCCACCTCCCGCCCCGCAAGCTCCGGGGACAGGAGGGCTTTGCTGCCGACCGCGAGGATTTTAAAAGCCCCTGCTGTCCCGGGGCGATTTTAAAATGCTGGCGGGCGGGAGCGAAGTCTCCGCTGCCCCGAGGAGATTTTAAAATGCTGGGGGTCGGCAGCGAACGCTTCGCTCCCGCCCGCCAGCATTTTAAGATCGCCCGGGGCAGCGGAGAAGTCTCCGCTGTCCCGGGAAGGCAGGCGGGGGGAGCAAAGACTTTTGCCCCCGCCTGCCTTCAGAAGAGGTCCAGGACCTCGTTCCGATGCCCGGCGGCGGGGTGCGAGGTTCCCGCCCCACCGCCCGGCATTGGGGCATCGTTCCGATGCCCGGCGGCGGGGTGCGAGGTTCCTGCCCCACCGCCCGGCATCGGGGCATCGTTCCGATGCCCGGCGGCGGGGGGAGAGGTTCCCGCCCCACCGCCCGGCATCGGGGCATCGTTCCGATGCCCGGCGGCGGGGGGAGAGGTTCCCGCCCCACCGCCCGCCATTGGGGCATCGTTCCGATGCCCGGCGGCGGGGTGCGAGGTTCCCGCCCCACCGCCCCGCTTCGGAGCAGCGCTCCGAAGCGGGGCGGCTGGGGCAGGTGTTCCCGCCCCACCGCCCCGCTTCGGAGCACCGGGAGAAGCGATCTCCCCGCAGCCCCTTGCTTCAAAAGAGGTCCGGGGGCAGCGGGGAAGAAGCGCTGCGCTTCCCGCTGCCCCCGGACCTCTTTTGAAGCAAGGGGCTGCGGGGAGATCGCTTCTCCCCGCAAACCCTTGCTTCAAAAGAGGTCCGGGGGCAGCGCGAAGCGCTTCCCGCTGTCCCCGGACCTCTTTTGAAGCAAGGGGCGGTGGGGAGAAGCGATCTCGGGCGCCGCGGCGCGCAGGCGCACTGCTCGCTCCTCTTTCCGCGCAGGCGCCTTCTCTCGCTCTTTCGCCTCCTTTTCTTTCTCTCTCGATGGTCCGCCTACAAAGGAGCGAGGGAGGCGCCCGCCATGTTTGGATTTGCATCCAGCAGGAGATGCCGCCGCTGCCCCGCCTCTCCCGCCTCCCTCCCACGGCACACCAGGCAAGGTCTCACGGCACACTAGTGTGCCGCGGAACACCGGTTGGGAAACACTGCACTAATGGACAAATTAAAACTGACCACCCTTTTGATGACTGAGTCTCAATACAACCAACAACCGTTTTACATGCGTTCAATATGTGCTTGACACATAGCCACAAACATGTGCACGTCACCACAAACCCAGAGGTGACTAGAAAAGGTGCAAAAGTGGCCCTAAAGGAATGCAGAAAGGGCAAAAACAGTGTAAAAGCAGTGCTTAGCAATCCCATAGGCCTTTGCAAGTGCAATCTCAGGAGCCCTTGCACTGACTGTTGAGTCCTGTGGAGAGTTGGAGTTTAGACAGGGCAGTTTGGAAGGAGCAATTGTGGTGGAATTTGGTTTTTTCAAGGGGTTTTCAAGGGTTTTCAGAGGTTTAGAGGGTGTTTGTAGGCTTTTTCAATGGTGTTCCTGATATACGCAATTTCACTTAAACCTGTAGTGCCTCAGAATGTAACCATGGCATAAAATGGTCGTTGCCTGTATAAAGCCAGAAACCTCTCCAAGCAAAATGCCACCCCACCCCCCACCCCCGATGCTAGACTGCAGTGACAATTTAACTGACACTTTTCTGTCTGCTATTCTACCTTCAATACAACATATTCCTCTAGCTTCCAGCAGGAACATGTCAGTTAAATGATCATCTTGTTTCAAATGACATAAGATACGTTTAATAAAGTTTACATCAACAGTACAAAGCTTCTCAACAGCTGGGATAGCTCAGTCAGTAGAGCATGAGACTCTCAATCTCATGGTCATTGGTTTGAGCCCCACGTTGGGCAAAAGACTTCTGCACTGCAGGGGGGTTGGACTAGGTGACTCTCATGGTTCCTCACAGAATTAGATGAGTCATTGATCCTAACTATCCATCCCTTCCACAGATATCCACTGTATATTCATGCATAAGGATGACACTTGTGGCATAATTTTGTGCATGTTTTCTCTAAATCAAGCCCCACTGTGGGGCTTACTCATGGGATTCAGCCTTGTAGTGACTCTTATACATAACACCTCAGAAGTAAGGCCTATCAAGTTTAATGGAGCCCACGTAAGAATGTATAGCAGGCTCCCCACTTCTGATGTATAGTGTTGCAACTTCACTAACACATTGGTGAGTGTAGAATTGTTGTACAATTGAACAATATTTTGAAAGGTAAATTTGTGCTCTATCACTTGAAGTTTCATTATTCCTGTAAACTTTGTTTAGCTTTCTTTAGAAAATGCCTAATACTGCTTTGGGAAAGTGGATCAAGATTAAGCTGCTAAAATTATGGTAACGGTAATGGCAAACTTTGAAACGGTCCTATGACCCAGCAACCCAAACATTTGAGGAAGAAATACATCATCCATTAGAACCATATTAAAATCTTGTTTACCGCTTGTGGTGTTGAACATAAATCTCCAAGGGGTCTGGCACAAATAGTTTCCAGATTTTGTTGAATGATGTCATCACCGCTTGTCCTGAGCATGCATGTTTTCAGCTCTACCAAACCATGAATGCCTCCATTCAGCTCAGGTTTGAATTTGAGATGCTTTGTGATAACAGCGGAAAATAGATTCTTGCCCTCTGGTTGCTCAGAGCTGTGGTGCTACTGCTGAATGGAGGATGTATTTAAAAATATCTACAAAAACCCTGGAGTCCTTTTGAATCGAGTCCAGCAATGTGCTTGTACTTCCTCCTGAAACTTAACTAGGCGACTAATGATATCATCCATAGCTAGTGTCTTCAAGAACGAATGGACAGCTTTTCAAAGTCTTGGCTTGAAAAGAAACATGTAGGTTACACCCTCTGTCACATCTCACACAGTCCTGCAATCAAGCAGCTTTTATACGTGCACTGCCCAGGCACTGGAGCCAAGCTGAAGAGGACAATAGAAAGGGAAATGACCTCTCCATCAAACTTTTCTGCCTGCTCCTCCCCACCTCTCACAAATAAATACATGCCAGCAAAGAGAGAGAGAGAGAGGAGAAACTGACTAAAATATATTCATTAAAATATGTTGCACTGATGTCACTATTACCTCTTATAAAAATCTGTTTCATTTGGGTCTCTCTTTTTTTACAGTTTGGAAGGCCTGTGTACCTATTCATTGCTGGCCTAGTTTTCTGTTACTTGTTTAGTTGGCCTGCATTTCTTGAATAGCTGCTTTATTCATTTTTCTTTCTTCCCTTTTTTTTTCTTTTTGGCACCTCAAAGTTAATAATTCACTTTTTTGTTGGCTCAGCGTGTGAATAATACATTTAGGGCCATATCCTCCCCTTCCTCTGTAATAAAGTATATCCTTGCTCAATTCAGATTGTGAAAGTGCTCAGATATCTATAAAGCACTATTAAATAGAGATGGGGGCTAAACCTAGTGGAAGAGAAATTCCACATAAATTCATATGCACAAATGTGGATGCAGAAGTTTTTTTGTTTCATTTGTTTTATTTTGGGATTCTGATCTCCAAAGCATATTCTGCCCTTTCCAATATGTGCAGTTTGAAATCACAGTGTGCCGCTACTCTCCAATCCTGTGTGGAGGCCTCTAGGAGCCAGTGTGATATAATTGGCCCCTGGAGATGCTTAGAGAGCACCCACCCACCCGGCAAGGCTGTATGTTGCAGGATACAAAATTTGTCCCCATTAGAATCATCTGGTAGGGTTGCATGGGGAGGGATAGAGGGTTAAACCCACACCACACCATTTTTTCCCATATGGCTCTTACATATGAGTGGTATATTCTGGTTTTTATATATATAATTTTTTGATTGAATTTTATAAATATTTTTTTGACAAAACATCCATCTTACATATAATATATAAAGACCGCTTGGCCATCTTGGCCTGAGACTTCCCTCCTCCTCAACTAATGGTTTTCCTAATTATGCTCTGATACTGCATGTTGTTGTTGTTGTTACCCTTAAATCCAAATCTTAAATACAACATTTAAACATCATATTGATAATAATTGATATATCTAACCGTACAAAACTTCTTGTAGCCCTACTAACGATGTCAGTTGTTTACAATTGTCTCTCAAATACAATGTAAATTTATTCCAGTCTTTCAAAAAGGTCTGGTCCTGCTGGTTCTGAACTTGGCATAGTCCATTAACTTCATCTGCCACTCTTCTTTTGTTGGGATCTCTTCCATGAGTGGTATATTCTGAGTAATGCTGTGTGTGGAAAGTGAAGCAGTGTAAACTCTGAATGCAGCATGTATATGTATGTAGGAACTATATGTGCAATAAACCAGCAGCTGTCTCTGAGGTAACAGCCTCTAGCATAAAAGTGCAACTATCTCAAAAATGGCTGCCAGCTCCTTGGCTATATTGAGGGTGAGCAGCTGCCATTGCCATCCCAAAGTGTAGTAGAGAATAGGTGGATAGAGGTGTGGAGCAGGAAGACTATTGGAGGAGCCATGGAATCCATCTCTCTCCAGAGAATCTTAGCTGAGGATGGTCAGAACCTTGAGCTGACACTTGGTGTGGGGTTAGGGTTTGCCCAGGTCAGGCAGCTAGAGCATGAGTAAATCTCTTGCCAAAGCAAATACAACAGACAGAAGAGCTTGGTGGCCTTTTCTACTTGCAGCTTGCTCAATGTTGGGGAATTTTTGTAATGGGGTGGGAGAAGTTGAGACTATAGAATCAGAAACCAAATGCTCAGTGGTTCATGAGCAATATTTTCCAAAGTGGTAATGTGAAGTGACTTCAGAAAGGATGTGAGATGACTTCAGAAAGCCAACACAACTTTAACGTCAATACTTTAACAGGAGAACTACAGAAGAGATAGATACCTATGAGATCAGTTAACAAGAGGCTAAAATCATTGGGTGCAAAGATGCTTTTTATGAATTGTAGGAAACTTTATCCTGTGTTGGTCCATAGTCTGTCTTTTTGCTGTTCACATCACAGCAAACAAAGGACTGGCATAAGCCATGTTTGAATCACACTTCAGAAACGCAAAAAGGGGGACATTGCGTTGTAAAGGAAACTTCTTTATTGCCCAACCATGTTTCTCAGTTGGAGCACAAACACCAAATGGAAGGTTCAAGAAGTTGCTTTCTAGACATGTCCCAGAAAAGAGATATGTTGCCTTTAGCTGCTTGATACTGATGTATCCCAAAAATGTTTCTGCATTAACTGTTTATGTGCCATATCATGTTGGTAAAGTATATCAGACATCAAAATGAAAACAGTTTTTGTTTGTTTGTTTGTTTGTTTGTTTGTTTACTGCAGGATTTTAGATAATGGGCTGTGTGCAATGTAAGGATAAAGAAGCAACAAAACTGACAGACGAGAGGGATGGCAGTTTAAACCAGAGTTCAGGTTATCGCTATGGGACAGATCCCACCCCTCAACATTACCCAAATTTTGGTGTGACTTCGATTCCAAACTACAACAACTTCCCCACAGCCGGTGGACAGGGGCTGACCGTCTTCGGTGGTGTAAATTCCTCATCACATACAGGCACACTGCGAACAAGAGGAGGCACAGGTATATCGTTTAGAATAACTTTATCTTTTTCAGAGTATATTAGGTTTCTTCAGTACAAAAAACAAAAACAAAAAAAATCAGTCTTTTATTGAGGATCATTTGCATTCTTGCAACACCCACCTCTGATCTGAAGACATGAAATTATTCTTGCTCATGTAGGACACAATTCACAATATAATAATAATTCACAATGTAAGCAGAGCACACAAATGGAGGCCTGCACAAAGTCAGATGTGACTTTGGGTATAATATATTCTCTGTCTCCATTCCCCCTTCTCTGTCTCACACAGTGCACACAGAGCCCCCTCATGCTGCTCATTCTCAGCACTCACGTATATACACTTCTTGCACTCGTAATTTACATGCTGCTCTCATACTTATGCAACATTCATACTTGCAGTCTGTAACAGGTGACCTTGTGATTCACATTGCCTACTGCTGTTTGTGCTGAACTCTTTTCCACAGAGTACACGGAAGCCAGAGCTCTTACAGGCAATAGCTACACTGATTTCAAAGTCTCTAACCTATCTTTACCTCATTTAAATAAATAATAAAGTTTTGTTGAGTGCACGTGCAATCCAGTGTAGCATGATGGTTGAGAGACTGAGATGTGAATTCCCTCGTTCAGATATCACCTGTATGACTCATGAACTCAACAGGTGGCCTTTGGAAAGCCACTGCTATCTCTTCCTTAGACACACACACTCCTTATCTGCAGTACAGGAATAACGATAGTCCTCTGTCTTGCACAGTTTTTGTTTTTGTTTTGCAAAAATAATACTTTGTGAAGTAAGTGGAACAAAAAACAATTTTTAAACCAAATTCTGTATTTTTTTTTAAAAAAGGCAGAATTTGTTGGCCATCTATTTTCCCCTACCCCTATTATGCAGTAGCAAATTTGTAAACTGTTGTTTTATGTCCTTTAGGTGTAACTCTTTTTGTGGCTCTGTATGATTATGAAGCAAGAACAGAAGATGATTTAAGTTTTCATAAAGGAGAAAAATTTCAGATACTTAACAGCTCGTAAGTTTTATGTTACCGCATGACTTTATTAATATTTGTTGAGTGATTTGTACCTTCAGCAGCACTCCCAAAAGATGTACAGGGATGGCTTTAAAGGGGATTAAGACAAATTAATGAAGGATAAAGATACTAAAGGCTACTAGCCATGATGGTTGTGTACATCATCCAGTACTGGAGGCAGAATAACTCCTAATACAGTCATACCTTAGTTTTCGAACAGCTTAGTTCTGAAAGCTGCTAACCTGGAAGTGACTGTTCTGGTTTGTGAACTATATTTGGAAGCCAAACGTCTGACGGGGCTTCCATGGCTTCTGGTTGGCTGTAGGAGCTTCCTGCAGCGAATCAGAAGCTCCGCTTCAGTTTCCGAACATTTTGGAAGTTGAACGGACTTCTGGAACGGATTCCGTTTGACTTCCAAGGTATGACTGTACCAGTTTCTGGGAATCACAAGTGGCGAGAATGCTGCTGCTCTCATGTCCTGCTTGTGAGCTTCCTGTAAGCATCTGCTTGGCTACTGAGAGAGCAGGATGTTGGACTAGAGAGGGGCCTTTTCTGATTCAGCCGGAGCTCTTATGTGAAATCTTCACACTCAGAGCAACTTCTGCTCCTGGTGCAAGTGGACATGAGAAGCACAGCTTCAGGTGCTGTAAGCTAAACAGCTGGAGGAAGAGACGCAGGATACTTGAGACAGTCCTGCTTCTCACTTGTCCGAAACCCTTGGCTTATTGGCTTCCACCCACTCACGCAAGGATCCACTCCTACCTTTCATGATCGCAGCTAAATACTGAATTGGATTTTAGTCCTTGAATCTGAAATATGGAATAAATTAATTAGCAATGGAAATATGACCTTTTAGAAGTCAGTGCTTATACTGATGCAATTTGCAGAATGTTTATTTCAGACCATGCTTGTACATTGCTCTGGTTTGGATAAGTTTTTAAAACAACACATTTAAACTATAAACAATATTAAGAGCATTATGAGGTTGTGACTATCTTCATGGATTTTTGTAGCAGAACATAGAGCCAAGTAAATTTTTGCAGTCATTGCACAAACTGTCACCAAATATCTTTGGTCTGCATGACCAGTAGAAAATAACTATGGTAAACCATGATAAGCCGTGTTTATTTCTAACTGTAGTTTACTGTGGTGTGCAAACCAAAGGCATGATAATAATAATAATAATAATAATAATAATAATAATAATAATAATAATAATATATTTCTACCCCACCCATCTGGCTGGGTTTCCTCAGCCACTCTGGGCTGCTTTCAACAGAACATTAAAAACAGAAGAAAACTTCAAGCATTAAAATCTTCCCTAAACAGGGCTGCCTTCAGATGTCTTCTAAAAGTCAGATAGTTGTTTATTTCCGTGACATCTGATGGGAGGGCGTTCCACAGGGCAGGATCGAAAAGGCCCTCTGCCTGGTTCCCTGTAACCTCACTTCTTGCAGTAAGGGAACCACCAGAAGGCCCTTGGCGCTGGACCTTAGTGTCTGGGCTGAACGATGGGGATGTTTAGTTATAGTATTTAGTTATAGTTTAACATTTATTGCAAGTAAATCATTGTGATGTCTGGAAGAGTGAAGTAAAAAGAGGAGATAATTTCAAGGAATACTTCATTATTCTGCCTACCTGAACAGCTTTTATGCACATGAAAGCACAGTCACTTGAGCTATGATTTATAAATGAAAACACCCTTTTCTTTTAAATTGGCAGTGAAAAAAGCTGACAAAATATTTACATTATACACTTTCCTTTATGCTTCAAAATGCTCCTGCTGCAAGCCTAAGAAAGTAATGCTTGAATAATAAACAAATCCATTACAAATTCTTAACTGCAATGGGTGAGTTTGAGGTGCTCTGCTGTCAAGAATCTTGGGCACAGCAAAGAGAGAGAGAGTGTGTGATTAGGCATTCTGCTTTAGTGTAAATGCTACCTGCAAAGAGGATGAGTACGGATGTGCTTACTTAGCTCTTCCCCTACCCCATCGCTGTCTCCATCCCCCCTCCACAAGTTGGAGGGAGAGGTGTGAGGCGGGAAGCTGCCTCCTACTTGTGGAGACTCCCCACCTTAGATAATCGTATTCCAGATTGTGGAGAGTGACAGAGATAGCAGTGCAGGAGCAAAGCTTAGCATGTTTGTCCCTGCTCTCATATAGGCTTTATACCAACCCATACGCTGAACACATCATTGCTTTCATAAACATACTGGAAAAATTGCCCCAATACCATTTTTCATGCCACAGAATTTTTAGACTCCCATTTACTCTGCATCCAGGGCACTCCTTACCACTGGTTTGGCAAGGGGGGTACACACAAAATTAACCATAATCTACACCTATCCTCTAACTATCCTGTCATGGTTTTCCCTGAAATACCACATTTTGATGTGTTTCTCCCTCCGATACCAGCTTTATCCAAGTAACGGGGAGCAGGAGACGTAGTGCTTTAAGCCGGTAAAGTGTACACAGCCTCTTTCTCACATTCCTGTTCCAGAGTCCTGCCCACTCACATGCCTCTAAAGCAGGGCTGGGAAGCTTGTGCCTCTCCTGATGGTGCTGGACTATAACTCCCACCATCCCTGACCAGTCAGTGACCATGCTGACTGGGGCAGATGCAACAGAATCTGGAGGAGGCACAGGTCCCCCATCCCTGTTCTAAACCCTCTTACAATGCACCTCAGGGGGCTGCCATTAAGAAAAGTCCCTGGTGTAGATGCATATACTTTAGAGCTTCTGAAGCTGTTCATACTGGCACATTCATTAACAGAGAGGCAAATTGTACAAAATGCGGCAATCCAAAACAATCCCTTTCTCTATTTCGCTTGGAGAAGCCCCTATTAAACGACAGCAGCCACAGTATTTATGGATGTGATAAAATATCTCCATCTAGTGGAATTTCTAGGCAGCGGTAGCAAATGAAAACCAATAAATAGTTTCAATACACATTTGACTCTTCTGTCACTTTTCTGACTCTTTCTGTCCTGTTCCTTTAATTTTCTCTTTTTATGCATTATGAACTCTGTAATGAAAGGTGTCAAATTAAGTCTATAACAGTTTATGGTAAGCAGCTTTGAATTCAGAGTGGGAATTCTCTTACTGTTTTATTCCTCTTGTTTTTCAGGGAAGGAGACTGGTGGGAAGCCCGTTCTTTGACTACAGGAGAAACTGGATACATTCCCAGTAATTATGTGGCTCCAGTCGACTCCATCCAAGCAGAGGAGTATGCTTTTTTAATTTTATGGAAACTGTTTAAAGCTGTGCTTAAAGAAAGTGCAAAAGGTTTAGTGTGTGATTGATTGGGGTGATTTTCAAATTTCACATTGGTTTCCTTCTTCAGCTCAATGATAAATAATTGGGTAAATTAGTGGAAGGGAGGAAATTAAACTCATTCTCATTAGGTCAAAGTAGGAGCACTCGGAATTTCTTGGCCTGAGTGTCCTTCATGTTGCAGTTGGTATGTCAGTACAGAAGACAAATTGTATAAATTTTGCACATGCCAATTCACTAGAGATAAAGGCGTTAATAATTGCAAGCTGAACAAACTTTTTATAATTGTGACTACAGTATTTAAATGTAAATGCTATGGGAAATTTTTGCTGGATTTTCAGTACTGTGCAAGGTCCATTGAAGTTGAAAATTTAAATCTTAAACATGCATATTTATTCAATGGTTTCTAGATCTGCCAGCATAAGTGGTTCGGTTTGAAAACTATTCTGAATGCACATTAAATAGCTGTATCCTTCTGTTCTGCATTGTGCATTTCAAATAAATGTCAGGAGTCAGGTCTTGGCAGTTGTCACCACAGGTACAAGTTGTTCAAATCTGCATGAGTCACACATCATGCCAAGCCAAACCATGGCTTTGTGTGAACGCATGAGTGTACAGCCTCCCAGAGAAATTACCGTAATAACTTTACTCTCTCTCAAAATATATTAAAAAAATTACAAAATGTCCAGTAGCGCCTTAGAGACCAACTAAGTTCATTCTGGGTATAAGCTTTCGTGAGCATGCACACTTCTCCCTGGTCATTCTGCTTCTGCACTGCACAGAGCTAAGACATGGCTTGGCTTAGCATGTCGTTTGAAGTCAGCTCATGGTTTAGCTTTTTCAGAGAAACTATGAGTCATAAGCCATAGAGCAAACCTTGGTTACAGCTCATGGTTAGTCTGAATAGAGCTAGTTCATGATCCCAGGTTCAGACCACCAGATAAGCCAGGCCATGACTTAGTACAGCGCAAAAGCAAAACCATCAGAGAGGATCAAAGTGGCCATGAACTCTTCTCAGAGAGCGCGCTTCAGACTAAACTGGGGGTAGGCAACCTTCAGCCTGCTAGATGTTACTGAACTACAATTCCCATAAGCTCTAGCAAACATGGATAATGGCTAGGAGATGGGTGTTGTAGTTTGGCAACATCTGGAGGATCATAATTTCCCCGCATCTCCATTATATCATGGTTTGACTTTTCATGAGGTGAACCATACTTTTGACTGCTATTGCAGTTGTCCTTTTCCATCTTCTGCTTCCAGAAGAGTCCTGTACCATTTACTATCCATAACAAATTTCCAGATTGTATTTTCAGGGCACAAGATCCTCACAAATCTCCCTTAAATAACCTCCTGTTTGTACAAATTAAATAATATTTCTCAGCCTTCTATTTAAAATGAAATTTTCTTTCTTGGTGTTTTTGGTAGATGGTACTTTGGCAAACTTGGACGAAAGGATGCTGAGAGGCAGCTGCTAACATTTGGAAATCCTCGAGGAACTTTCCTGATTCGTGAGAGTGAAACCACCAAAGGTAGTATGGCCAGTATTTTAATTGTTAAGTAAACCGGGGGGGTGGGGGGTGGATGCTTACAAAGCGATGAGCTGATAACAAGTGGGACCTAGTCTATCATACATACATTGATTTTTTGTTTGTATGACCTATGAGTGTCAGTGTGGAGTTTACCAGTATTTGGTATTGAATAATCATCATTTCTAGTTCATTACTTCTGTAGTGCCTTGCCTAAGTATAGAAAAGCAACTGCAGGGTTATGGGGTAACTTCTCCAACTTCTGCTGCATGCTTGTGTAATTTTGCAAAGCTCAGAAAAAGAAATTTATGTTCGACACAATAAATAGCAAACCACTGTTTGCAATTGGTTAAGAATTTGATCAAGTGTATCAATATAATATATATTTAAAAGAAGGGGAGGACGGAGGTTGAAGATGAAGGGATCCTGTGCACAGAGATAGCATTTATAGTATGATTTCCTTTTAGTTTTGCTTAAGTCATCACTTAAAGCATGCCCTAGACATGAGTTTTAAACTGTTATGCAATTCAAAGCAATCAAGCAATTCTTTATTTTAAAAAAAACCTATACAGGTGTTATAATTGTTGTTCAGAGCTGACTACAATATAGTGGTATCACTTATCTTAAAATACTGAAAGTTGTAGCTGTAAATTTGTATATCCAGCAAGGTCTTCTTTTGGCATACATTATATATGATGCCTTAATTATGCCTTTTGTAATTACAGTGAATGGTCTTTTTTTTCCTTTGGACTGTAATATGTTATCAAAAGAATTTAAATTACTTTTAGTTTGAATTAAGACTATTTCCTTTACTTCTGATTATATGTAGCTTTTAAAAACTTGTTTAATAGGTGCCTATTCATTGTCTATTCGTGACTGGGATGATATGAAAGGAGATCATGTCAAACATTATAAAATTCGCAAACTTGACAATGGAGGATATTACATTACAACCAGGGCACAATTTGAAACTCTTCAACAGCTTGTTCAGCATTATTCAGGTAATTTTGCAGATGAATCTTTGGTATATATTCTCAGTTCCTATAAGGTATCAATAGTGTATATAGAACTTTTTTCTGTATAATACATTAAAGAATTATTCATTCATTCATTCAATAATTTTGATATTATTCACCATGAGGTACCAGAGCAGGTTGCAACAATAGAATATACAATTATAAAAACAGATACAATTGCAAAACACATTAAACTGTTCCAAATGTAACACAGCAATATCTGATGAGAGCAAATAAACAGTTTCCTTTTAAAAAACCAAGAAAATAAAAGCAGCTTTGCACTACATAAGCAATGTTCTTCATTAATTGCACTGCTAGAGTACAAAACCACAAAGAAACTATTGGGAACATTGACTGGATAATTCTTGCTAGCTATGTAGCATATCAGTAATTTTTCTTTCTTTGATGCTATCCAATGTTGTGCAACCAGACTTCTGCTTGTACAAAAGGACTTCACTTTCCTTTCCCCCATCCTGCATCCCCCTAAGTGCCCCCCAAATCATTTTTAAAGGCAGCCCCATATAATTTATTACAGTAATCCAAACAAGAGGTTGCCAGAGTATGGATAACTGTAGTAAGGCTGTTTCCGTCCAGGTAGTACTGTACATTATAGTTAACATGCATGTTTTATTACATTGATTTCCATATATTGTATCTTTAGTAATAATCCATACTTTGCATTGTAGCACAGCTGTGAAATAATTAGAAATGCATGTCTGTATAATTTGCTTAATCATTTAAAATAGTTTCCTCGTACTTTTATGTTGTGTATGTTGTTCCAAATGCGCTCGCGCACACGCACACACATTTCTATAAATATTCTGCAAAGTTCTTATATTCAAGATGTTTCCTACCATTATTTTAAAGTAAATTTATTCATAACTATATTTAAAATTGCTTATTCTAGTCTAGGATATCATAACTATAATGGTGCCTAAGATTGTTCGATCTTTAAAATGTTTCATAAACTGTAGGGGGAGGGGAATCATTTTGGGATTATTGCTGCATCATTTTATTTCTGTTTGTAATATTACTCAGAGCTTCTCTGAAAAGAAAATCTGACCTTCGATTTCTGCTTGGTCTAAGGTTATGCTAACTAGAGGAGTGCTGACAATTTATGCTTCAACTATTTCTTAATATTAATCCTACGGCTAATTCTCATACATTGACTCCCTGTTTTGCATTGCACCAAAGCCCTCGATCTTGCTTCTAAGATCTATTTATTCTATCCCTATACGCATTCAAACTTTCATATTCTAATACTTTGTGGTTTCTAGTCTCAGCTCTTCTATTGGTGTAGTGCTGGAAATGTTATATTTGACAGATTTTTGCCATTGGTAGGAAAATATGCGGCTGCAAAGACATTGGCTTCAGCCTAGAAATTTGAGTGGCTGTTTCAAATTGATGTGTGATGGCTGGTGAGATAGAATGGAGAGCAGTAAATTGCCATCACTGAACAGAAACTGAGAGGGTGGGATGTCTGGGGTAGCCAGTTGTTGTGTGTGTGTGTGTGTGTGTGTGTGTGTGTGTTTTGTTTTGGTTTTTTTTTTTTTTTTTTTGCTTTTTAAGTACAGGGCTTCTTAAACTTTTAATACATGTGTAGAAGAAGGAATTTCAGCAGATACAGATGGTCATGCAAGCCACATCTATTGAAATTCCTTCTTCTATCCTGGGAAGCTGCTTAAACTAAAAGGTGGGCCTGCTTGAGGGTATTTGAAGCAGGGAGAAGCTTCTCCCTGTGGTGTGCAGGTGTGCTGCTGATGAATGGTCAGCATCTCTCTCTTTGGGTGTGGTCAGTTACATTTGCCAGCAGTGTATCTGCATGGGTGCTGCATGAGCCACTGCCTGTCTCTGCTGCCCACTCATAAGGGTGCAGGCCTCCCCTCCCTGTCAGTGGCAGCCATTTTTTGCTTTCTACTCCACCTCACCAGCCACTGCCAGATATGGCTGTCAGCTCTTTTCCTCTACAGCTCCTAGCTATGTGTTCTGTCCCAGTACTCCTTCCTCTTTTAGACTACATCCCCCCCCCCCCGGCCTTCTGCTATGAAGGTCACAAACAAATGAAATTCACAAAGAAACAAAAAACCTCGGCCTCAAGCTATGGTTTTGTTTCCATTGGGAACATAATTGGCCATGTTGCAAATTCTGATAGTGTTAGGAAAGCAGTTTTGAAAATTCTTGTGCCTAGATTTGAGCTAGCTCATAAACAAGTTGCAAGATCCTCCACACATATTCTGGCACTACACCACCCTGAATTGTCTATTAATTGGTTTCCCCTAGCTCTTTCACCCCATCCACCATTTCTCCCTTTTCTTCTCCTTACCTGCAAAAGTTTGCTGCATCTGCTCCATGTTTATTTCAGAAAACCCCATTTAAAAGATTTACAAACTCTCAAGTCAGGCTCCTGTGTATTATGATAGAGGTATAACATGTACCTATCAGCTCCAAAGAACAAACTTGATTGTATTAATAGCCATTAATTGATTTTGTCTGATACCCATGTATTTCTGCACTCATGGGTGAAAAGAAAAACGTTTATTTATCATTTATTTATAATCTGCTCTTCAACCAGGTCCCAGGGCAGACATATACAAACCTAAGCAAGAATTAAGCAATAAAATTAAAACAGCATAAAACAAAATGCAGGCTTCAATTACAGATAGCACCAGCCGCAACAGCTGAGGGTCCCTATAGAGAAAGTCTACTCACAAACTCCTGCCCCATGAATCTCATTGTGCTTTGGGACCACAAGCAGTGCTTATCCTACTGATCTTAAAACTGTAGCAATTTGGTATGAGAGAAGGCCTTCTTTCACATAGTTGGGGCTTAGATCATTTTGGGCCATATTAGTTTTAAATCAATGCCAGCTTTTTTAAAAATAAAAACAAGGCACCACAAACTTGCTTCTGGGCATTTGTTTCCCCATGTCCCTTATTCCTAAAGCACCAATTATGACAAGTAAATCATATATATTTACCCAGTAGTGGATAATCCAGTAGCCACTACTGCATTTATATCTTAGATAAAGCCACCCAGAAGATACTGCAGCCCATCAAATAGCTGTTATTTTAACAATCCTACAGTTTAAATGTCCTTTTCCTGCCTTTCAATATTTGTCCTCACTACTTGTGTTAATTCCTGACTTGGAACCTCTTAACACATTGTAAGAAAGAAGCAAAAAATAATAAAAAGTAACACTACAAGGAAGCAGTTGGGGTAGGTAGTACTGAGAGTGGGTAGTGCTGTGATCTAAACCACTGAGCCTCTTGGGCTTGCTGATTGGAAGGTTGGGGGTTTGAATCTGCACGACGGGGTGAGCTCCCATTGCTCTGTCCCAGCTCCTGCCAACCTAGCAGTTCGAAAGCACGCCCGTGCAAGTAGATAAATAGGTACCGCTGCGGCGGGAAGGTGAACAGCGTTTCCGTGTGCTCTGGCTTCTGTCATGGTCCTCCATGCACCAGAAGCGGTTTAGTCATGCTGACCACATGACCTGGAAAGCTGTCTGTGGACAAAAGCCAGCTCCCTTGGCCTGAAAAGCATGAGTGCCGCAGCCCCATAGTCGCCTTTGACTGGACTTAACCATCCAGGGGTCCTTTAGCTTAGCTTAGCTTAGCTTAGCTTAGCTTAGCTTAGCTTACTGGGGTGATAACTTTACAATCAGTCCATCTGTGATTGTGTACAGACAGGGAGCTGATTTGTGGGGTATGCTAAGCCAAACCATGGTTTGGTGAGACTGCCTGAACATGCAGGTTCCTGGAAGGGAGCTCCCAGCCATTTTCTCCTCCCTGGTCCCTTTTGCTGCTATGCCAAGTTTTAGAATCAGGACAGGGCAAAGTGGCTGCAAGCTCATCTTCAGGAGCTCACACATTTGTGTGGACTTGCTAAGCTAAAGTTATTTTCCCAGCCCCACCTGCCCCACATGCTTCCTTGTAGCTCAAAGAATTCTGCAGACTTTTGTCATGCCAACCATTTTAAAGATCAACATTACTGTGAAAATACATTCATGGTGACATTAAAATACAAAATGATGTAACATGTATGGCATCCATTCATGGCCTCCTTGGCTTGGGGTGGGGAGAAGAAACACAAATCTCATCAGCATGTGCTTCTTCTTTTAATGGAAACCACAATTTGTAACTTAAAACACTTTTTATTATAAAAAGTGAGATTCTCATAAAGGTAATAAACTTAGACTGAGGTGTGAGGATTTTCATTTTATGTGCTGCTTTGTTTTTTTAACTTGTTAAATAATTTGAAAATTTAACGAATAAATAATTTATCAAGTCAGACAGTATTAAATGAATATTTTGAACTACATTATGCCAGTCGCCCATAAATGCAGAATGTTGCAATAATAGGAAGAAACTAAGAGATGATTTATCCACTCCTTATGCCAAACAAATAATGGGATTAATAAATGCCCTTGAGTGAATATTTCAAAAGTGAATGTTTTAAGTGTACAGTTTGTTTATCTTCAAGCTTTTGGGGGAGAATGCTACTAACAAATGATGTAACTTGTTTACTAGCATTGTTTTTCTTGCTTCCTGTGTATGTTTCATGTTTGTTACTCTTTTCTTTTCCCTCTGCTTCACTTCTGCTTCATCAGAGAGAGCTGCAGGTCTTTGCTGCCGCTTAGTAGTCCCTTGTCATAAAGGAATGCCAAGGCTTACTGATCTGTCTGTCAAAACCAAAGATGTCTGGGAAATTCCACGAGAGTCACTACAGTTGATCAAGAGACTGGGAAATGGGCAGTTTGGGGAAGTATGGATGGGTATGCAGAGAAAATACATATCTATATATATATCCCATAGTCTCCCAACTTTTGGGGGCAAGTATGGAAGATGGAATGTGGAAGCAAAATGAGCCGTGACCAGCAACATCAAAGAGCAGGTGTCTTCGATTACTTAGGATAACATGCTTCTGACTTTGAAAACCTTTCATTCTGAGCACTGAGTAATTTATAGATGATGAAGAAGAAGAAGAAAGAAAGAAAGATGATCTCATATGCTCTCCTGGCTCTATATGTCAGGTTTGACAAACTACCTTCAGCTTAAGAATCAAGCCTCACGCACTCTAATCTGTTAATTATGTAAAGGTTGTGATGAGCCTTCTACCTCGAAATTAAGTGAGCATGGGCACTGAAGGACAAAACCACCTTCCATCTTTCTCTGTGCATGTAATAACTGTGTGGATTATAAGTATTTCTTTTATTAATTTCCTTTCCTGTAGAAAAAGCTGATGGTTTATGTTTTAACTTAACTGTGATTGCATCGAATTGCACTCCACAAACTGTCGGATTGGCTAAGGATGCATGGGAAGTGGCACGAGATTCATTGTTTCTGGAAAAGAAGCTGGGTCAGGGCTGTTTCGCTGAAGTGTGGAGTGGTAAGGCAGTGGAAACTGTTCTGTTTGGGATAGATAACTTTAAAGCCGTCATAAAAAAACCTGTGCGTTTCAAAATCAGAAAGCTATCATTAAACCAAGTGAAATAAATCTAACACCTACATCTAAAGTTAGTGACACCTAAATCTAAATTTTTAATATGGTCTCTTGATGCCTAGTCTGTCAACTTGCTAGCTATGCAAGTCCACATGGGCTTTGAGCAGACCACACCAAGTACTGCCTTTGTGCAGTGTCACAAACTGCAACACTGACATTGCAGAAATTTATTCTAGCACTGCAGGCAGATAATACAGTGCATATCATTTGTATTTGGTTGAATACAGCCCTTTGTACCAGTTCCTAAGTTTCAACATTTCCAGAAATGAAATCAAGATTGGGGCTATGCAAATATGTACTGACTAGTTTGTCAATAGTTCCTATTGAGTTCTATGAAACAAAGTAAATGACCTATAATTTGAAATACATTAGAAAAGGGAGAAAACCTGCTCCAGATTTCAGGGTAACCAGGGTCAGGCAGCACTGGGCAGGTTGAAGCTCGCCAAAGAGTTGTCCCCAAGTTCACTTTTCCACATATATGTGTATGGCTACCACATGTCAATGGGGAATAGTAAAGCACTACATTAGGAGACTTCATAGTAGTGAGGAAAAAACCTTCACTCTCTCCTGTAGAGTCAGTGAGGTAGGACATCTTTGCTTACCTGACCTGTCACCTGCATTGCTGCAACCTGCTGGGGAGGAGGGGTGAGATGGCAATGAGCTCAGTAAACACACTGGTAGGAGCAGGAGATTGGTTCTGCCCATGGTTCTGCCCATGCATTTGCACCACATGGACCTTGCTACCACCTCACGTCTCTCCCTGCCGATAAGCCACAGTGACACCAGTGACAGGAGGTCAAATAGTTATGATGCCTTGCCAGTAACTACTGCCTCAGTTCCTATCAAACTGGTTACAAATAAGTAGCTAAGCAACCCTGGGTTGCATGAAGTTGCATGAAGACTACCTATTCTGCAGAATACGTGAGAACAAGTTGCTTGTGTGTATTAACATCTATAGACATGTCAGCATAGCCCCTTTATGATCCAGCTTTCTCTTCTGGATCAAAATAAGTGCCTCTCATTTCAGGGCAGGCGGAATCTATAGATAGTGAACAGCCTTTGGCAATAAACAGATAAAATATTACCAAAAAAGTATTGAGCTAATGTGTGAATTCCTGCATTAACACACTCACCATTGTTGGTTCAATGCAGAACTAAGAGTGAATAAATTCCTTAGCTCTGTGTTTTATTTTAAATAAAAAACACTATGTGATGTGCTGTTTTGGCCAAAGCTATATATATATATTCTTCTTCTTCCATTAGGAAGTCTTTTTATATTGAATTCCCTCAAATAAATGGAACTAATTTTAGCACTGAAATATCAATCTGCACTAGTCAACTAAATTAGACTTCTGCTGATTTGTGTAAGGAGCTCAAAAATTATGGCCTCTTTTAATAATAGAGGCAGAAAAATTTATTCCAAGTTGCTCAGGGCTGTGTCTCAGCTGTGCAATAACAGCATGAAGTAGATTAGCCTAAGATCAATGGCTTGTCCTTGGTCACTTCGTTTATAACAGAGAAGTTAAAACTAGCTTAGCATATGGGTATTCATCCCTTTGGCCACTACAGTGTATAGATCTAGATTACAGTAACTGGCAACCCAAAAATGCACAGCCTCATTAATGTCCACTGCTTCTTAGATGTCTCACTTACTGATCTTTGCTACTTCTGTTCTTTGTTTACCTACTGCAAGTAGAGTCTTGTGAGTTCTGCGGATACTGGATTTTTCTGCTGACAGCATTTGTGGGTGTTTTGTAGGTACTTGGAATGGAAATACTAAAGTGGCAATAAAGACTCTGAAGCCTGGCACAATGTCCCCAGAATCATTCCTGGAGGAGGCTCAGATCATGAAAAAGCTAAAACATGACAAACTGGTCCAGCTGTATGCTGTGGTGTCCGAAGAACCTATCTACATCGTCACAGAATATATGAGCAAAGGTAGGTTAACACCGTGCTGCTTGTAGATATGAGTCAGGAATTACTCTCTAGCTTGATTAATGCAAATTAGCATCACCTTCAACCATTTGCTTTCCCATTATTTTTAAAGCTACCCATTTGAAGTAATTGTTCTTTATTGCATTTTTTCTCTCTCCAAGGAGCTGAAGGTGATAGTGACAAAAGGTGATAATGTACACAAGACTGGGTGGATCCAGAGTGTGATGAACACATCTTTGTGGGAAGAGGTGGTGCTTGGCACCTTGAAAGAGGCAGTAGCATGGTCACTTCAGGGGAGGGGACCCTAGACCTGTTGGTGTTTTAACGACTACCGCCTAGTCACAAATACCTCTTTTTAGGCAAGGTCTACAAGATGGTTGTGATGGTGCCATTGCCAGCATCATTGGAGGAAACTGGTTTTCTAGTCTCATTCCAATCTGGGTTCACAGCTGCGTTTGGGACTGAATCAGCCTTGATCACCCTTTATCAAGAGAGGAACACTGGAAGTGCAACTCCTGGTGGATCACCCATCAGCTTTTGATACCGTTAATCATGGTAACCTGGACTGTATGAGAGATGCATATTGGAACACTGTTCCACAGCGTTTCTCATCTTAACTCCAGGGAATGTGATTTTGGCAGAGTGTTTCCCAGAGACCTGACACTAGAGCTGTATGGTATCACAGGCCATTGAGAGTGAGTTTTAGACGATTTGAAGCAAGGTGCCTTTAGTACCCTGATTATATCTAGCTTTCTCTATAACATCTCAACTGGGAATGGGTGAGCAGGCCCTGGACCAGTGTCTGGATGCAGTGTTGGGCTGAATGAAGGCTAATAAAATGAGCCTGTATTCTGGCAAGATGGAAGCTCTGGTGGAAGGTTTGAGAAGTCAGTAAATTGCCTGTCCTGGATGTGATTGCATTCTCCCTGAAGGAGCATGTGCATATTCCAGTGGTGCTCCTCAATCCAGTTCTGCTGTTAGAGGAACCAGATTACTTGACAGACCACCCTGTCTAACCCTTACATTTCAGTAGGTCACTGCATACTGCAGGAGAGTTTCTGCTTCAGGTCTCAAAACTATCAAGACTCAAAGCAGGGCTTTCAGTATGGCTGTTCCTGTTTTATGAAGCAGCATCCCAGTTGAGATACAACAGAAACAACTGAAGATTTTTTTTTGTTTTTGGCAAGCTTTTTCAGCTGGATAAAAAGATCTCTGCCTTATATGTTAATTTTGTGCTGTTTTTAAGCCTATATTTCATTTACAGTCATTTTCTTTTTTTCTGTTTTAAAATCTATTTTAGCTCTTTTCATGTTGCCTTGAGACTGCTGTAAAAGGCAATTCATAAATAAGTTCTCCTCAGCCATATTTTATCCCGTTACAATCCTGTGAAATAGGTCAGATTGGCTGTACTAAGGCCACACATTGACTGAGCTTCATTGAATAAATGATTGTTTAAACTAGAGTCTCCCTGGCTGTAGTCTGATACAGTCAAACCTCGGTTGTTGAATGTAATCCATTCCGGAAGACCATTCGACTTCCGAAACATTCGACAGCCAAGATGCGGCTTCCAGTTGGTTGCAAGAGCTTCTTGCACTCAAGCAGAAGCCACGTCGGACGTTCGGCTTCCAAAAAACGTTCAGAAACCGGAGCATTTACTTCCGGGTTTTCGGCGTTCAGGAGCTGAAACATTCGAAAATGGAGCCGTTTGAGAACCAAGGTTTGACTACACCATATTGTTGAAAAAAGAATGTCTTGCTCAAAGCCTATTCCCCCAGATGAAGTTCATGTCTTGGTGAGTATGCTGTCTCTGGCATTTCACAGCACTACTCTCTGCTTGCTGCCTTTCATTGCTATCCTCTGCTTGCTCACAGGACAGTTTAAGGAGGATTTGACCTGCCATCAGCATGTTATACCTGAGCCTCTACATTACATGTTTCCCCACTGTTTCCCATTGCATTGTTGAAGCAGTAATGGAAAATGCCTCCTTTAATTATTATTGCGTTGACTAGTTGTATAGTATAAACATGGCCTCTGGTTTCTTTGAGTGTCAAATGAATTGATTACTCATTAATTAAACTCTTAATGAGTAAAGAAAACAGCCTTTCATTAATTGGAGGGTATAAAAGTTGCCATTTACTCCATGTCAGAATTATATATTTTGTGGGTGCCAAGTTAAGTGGGGATTAGAATTCAGCCTGATAGTCTTGACCAGAACACACCAGGGTTACCTGCGTGAGTGAATGAGGGTTGTTGTTAACAATCTTGAATCCCTCATCATATACACATGAAGCCCTATTGAACAACATGTTGAAATTAATTTAATCAACTTTAATTAAATCATGTATTTACCCAAAACGCTAAAATAGTACTATTCCCCACAAGGCAGCATAAAATAAATTATGTAGGTACACACAATATAAATTCACATGAAAGGGCATTTGTTTCACAAATGGCAATGTTTTCTTGGACAGAATGTGTTGCTTCACTATAACCTTTCTGGTCCCAGAGCATTAAAACTGCCTCTGTCTTCCTGCCCCTGTTGCTTCTGCTGTACAGTGAGGACTGCACAAAATCTCCCTGTCAAAACCCCTCCATCTCTCTCTATATAATTATTTGCATGCATATTTTTCTATGCCCACTTGATTGTGGGTGACAATCTAGCAAAGAGTTTTAAGTTGCTATTTTTAAGTGCTAGAAAGGAAACATACTTTTATGCATTTTTAATTGTGTTTTCACTTTGTTGTCAGATTGTTTTCCGCATCCCTTCTCAGACTGCTCTGAGCATTTCCTAGCAACCATGTTATCATAGAGATGAACATCTGCTTTTGTTTGTTTGTTTAGGACAGAAACCATTTTTAAAAAGAATTTTGCAAAATCTAGCACTTTAGATATTACTATTGTTTTTGAAGACATGAATGATTCTGTAAGTTATGGTTCAGGGCACAAAAGATTAACCCTTGCCTCTGTGCTACATTCTTTTTACAGAATAACAAAGAATAGAAATCCCTTTTTAAGATTGGTTATATTATCACAACTACTTAACCCTTTTTGCATTTCAGTGTTGAAAAATGGTCCATTTCTTTCTTTCCCATCTTGCTTTTCCTAGCTGCTCTGCAATCCATACCAGGCAATTTTCCCTTAACACTGTATCTTTAAATTTTTATATATTACTCCATCTTATTCTCTCTTAAATGGAAAGGGTTATTGATTTCCACTTCCTAAGGCAATTGTGGCTCCATGGATTTGCTGAGCTCAGGCATTGTTGTGCGATCTAGCCACTTCTCCATCAGGGAATGCTTAACGAAGCATTCTGAACTGACCTTCTAAATACATTACCTGCATAGAAGGCCTCTGAAAGGTATTGTTAGGGTGGTGAGAACTCATATTAATGATGAGTTAGCCATGCATGGGCACTGGCATCTTTTACCTTTAAAAAAATATTCATACAAAGTAATTGGTTGATCTTGTTAAAGACTCGCTCTTTGTTGGGTTTGCTCTGATTTCATGCAAACTGATAACTAAAAGTTGTAAATTCAGAGTAAAACACTGTTTTCCCTTCTATTTTGTTTCGGCAAAGGGGGCTTTATTAAGCTGTTTTACACTTCCCGCTGCATTTACATTTAGGGATAAAAGAACTATATCTTGTTAAGCATTCTTGTCTTGTATTCTACATCCAGAAACATAGTTTACTGAATACACTTGCTAGATATTCCATTTGCTTCTGAGAGGTAACTTTGGTGATAGTTAATGAAAAGCACATACATCCTGGTGACATGATATATTGGCCTGCTTTGCACCATGGCTTAGCACAAACCAAGTATGTAGTTTCCCAGAGAGGAGGTCATGGCCACTTTTCCCCTTCCCAAAAAGTTTGCTTCTGTGCTGAGCTAAGCCATCGTCTGATTTAACATGTTGTTCAGACCCAGGATGGGATTTAGCTCTCCCAGACAAACCACAAACAGTAAACCATAGGCTAAATTTTGGTTACAGCTCATGGTTAATCTAGAGAGATCTAAATCAGAACCCCAGGTTCTTACTGCACACAAAGTCAAGCCATGGCTTTGCAGAGTGCAGCACAGAAGCAGAACTGGAAAGGTGCAAAGGAGCTACAGTCGCCTTTCCCAGAGTCCACACACTTGCATGTCCATGCGAAGACATAGTTTGGTTTGGTGTGGCACACAAGCCAGGTTAATTAAAATTATAACAGTTTCTCAAGATGCACATTTCTACGTTGCTCAAAATGAATTTCACTTGCTAGAACCCAGGCACTCCAAGTAAAGAAATCTCAAAGCCCAGTCCCAGCCAAGTGTCAAAACAGCAAGACATCACACTTTCAACATTTGTTTGCCCATCTATCTCTATATGCAACTATGTATCTTTCACTGTATATTAAAATGTAAATTAATGAATGGTATTAAGGGAAAAAAGGTGTGAGCAAGGCATAATGGCCAGTCCAAACAAGGCATATAGTAACTTCTACAATAATATTTTTGGAAGGATTCTCATGAATCCTTTTCATGAATATATGCCCATAAATGTTTAAGATGGAGCGTACAGGCAACTATGACAGCACAATAATCTTATGCTGGTGTCATCATAATAATAATATACATCAGGAGATTTTTAGGCTGGGATAGTTAGGTGTTAGAAAATCTGGTAATAGGTTTGAAGTATGAAAGTAGGGTTGTAGTTCACTTGAATTAATCTACCATTTCAGATTCTGTAACTTTGTAAATTCCATCTGGTTATCTTACCTGAAATCTTCAATACATTGTATGACCTACACTTTTAAAAAAAAAAAAAAAAAGTATCATTACATTCAATCAGAAACATTGGTGTCTGTGTGTTGTCCAGCACTGAGTACCTAAACCTCTTTAAACTCTTCTTCTTCTTCTTCTTTTTGTATTGCATTGCAGGAAGTTTGCTAGATTTCTTAAAAGATGGAGAAGGAAGAGCTCTGAAATTGCCAAACCTAGTGGATATGGCAGCACAGGTAAATTTTGAGTATGTGCTTAGTACAATGTACTCATGTCAAGGTTCTGTGTTCTTTATTAAGTAGAGTGTATTGTAAATCCAACAGGTTGCTGCAGGAATGGCTTACATTGAGCGAATGAATTACATACACAGAGACCTGCGTTCTGCAAACATCCTGGTGGGAAATGGTCTAATATGCAAGATTGCTGATTTTGGACTAGCAAGATTAATTGAAGACAATGAATACACAGCCAGACAAGGTAGGATAAGTAGTCACTATAACTTTTACTGTAGCTTTCAAAGGTGATTGATAGAAAAACATGCCAAAATCTTGATGGGTCTTCTTCCTACTCATCTAGTGAAAAGGAAATGTGAATCAATGTTCAATTCACAAGTACAGAAAGGGAATTATGAAACTGTTTATCAGTTCCAATACATGGGAAATGTAAGTGTAATTGTATAATATATGACCTCTTTGGCCAATTTGACCAGCGGTTTTCAATAAGAATTTCTGAAAGACAAAGAGGAATGGGATTCTATTGCTGAGTGTAAGGGAAAATGAAACAGACCCTAAACCAGGCATAGGCAACCTCGGCCCTCCAGATGTTTTGGGGCTACAGTTCCCATCATCCCTGACCACTGGTCCTGATAGCTAGGGATCATGGGAGTTGTAGTCCCAAAACATCTGGAGGGCCAAAGTTGCCTATGACTGCCCTAAACTCAGTACCATACAACAGCATAAACTATGGCTTGTGTTAGATGGCTGCTCAAGGAGGCAGCAACTTGTGCACATGATCTTTATTTTCTGGCGCCTCTCCACCACAGCTCTCTGTACCCCCAAAACCATCTCACATCAGTTGGGTGCCTAAATCATGAGGGCTGTTTAATATGGGGCTGCAGTGCAAAGGGGAATATCCCAAATTTAGGCAATTCATCCCCTGCACTGCAGACCCATACAGGCCCATACAGAATAGCTCCTATTGTTCAGGATGATTTTGACCCTACAGAGAGAAAGATCAGCTGTGTGAGCTTAAGCAACCAATGGATGAAACCCTGTCGAAGGGAACAACAGCTATAACTAAAGTAGAATATTATTTCCTTAGTGTACTGTTAAGAACATTTTGGAAGAAAATGTTCTGTAAATTCTTCATTCCATATATATGGATCAGCCCATATATGGATCAGTCCATATAGTACTTTTTCTCTTATGGATTAGTGCAGCCAGCATATCTTGAAATTTATCATCCCAAGGAAAACTAAATGTAATAGTAAGACATTCTGGTTGTAGCATGATCATGTAAAAATGAATCATGCAAACCAATTATTTCCTTGTTGTTGTTGTTGTTGTTGTTTAGTCGTCTTAGTCGTGTTCGACTCTCCATGACCCCATGAACCAGAGCATGCCTTCTCAAAGCTTCTCCTTTTTTATGTCCATGGTATTTTCTTGGCAAAATACTGGAGTGGTTTGCTAGTTCCTTCTCCAATTTCCTTGTTAGTTTCTAAATATTTTATTGGATGAAGTGAATTTACTTCACAATGTGTACCATGCTTTAATTCATAGCATACTTAAACTATGCTACTTTGACTTTATCATAACTATTTGAATACTATCCAGTATAATTGCCAGTGCAGTACATAAGGACATGCAAGCTACAGTAAAATCAATAGAGTAGAGCAAAAACTAAAATAAAACAAATTCACAGTTAAAAACCCTCAGCGGATTAAAAGTAGTAAATAAAACAGTCTGAAAATGAAAAAAAATAAAAGCCCAAGAGAACACAGGTCTTACTGGGCACCAAAAACATGTAAGCCAAGCACATTTCCCTAGTGAGAGATTTCCATCCACAGGGCTTCACCACTGTAAATACCATTGAGAACAGAATGCTAGACTGGATGGGCCTTTGGCAGCAGGGATTATCATATGTTCTTAAAAGGCCCTCTCTGTGGAGGAGAGCCTCCATTAGTGACCTTGCTTTTGTGAAAAGCATTAGCATCTTCTCTTAAAGGGCAAACTTAATATCATTGTCTGGGCCCACAGTAAGCAAACTGCTTTGCTAATAGTTCCCCAAAAAATGTATGCTCTATATAAAAATGCAGAATTAAATGAATGTTGATTGTAATACACTGGCAGATTCTTCTGTAGATTCTTCTGCATATACATTCTGCAAGAGGAAATTCTATAATCAGCCTGAGTTACATGAATTAATGCAGACCTATTGGCAATGACTTCTCTAAAGGCATTCTAGAGCCTGTAACTCAGATCACTGTCTGTCTGGAATTTCTCCCTTATTATTTAAAATAATTTTTCAAGCAAGCTTTTAAATACGGTATTGTATAGATTTCCCCTTGCCGAACATTGCTTAACTCCAGAGGGGCTGTTGATGGCATAGTAACACTTTGAAGCAATAGCTGTTTTTGTATGTTTTCCCCCACGACCCTCTCACATAGATTTTCCAGAGGGATGCAGCTGGGGGATTGTCGTGTTTATCTAGCCAGCTACTGTTCCTATGGTGTCTCTGGCACACAGGAACAGAAGACTGGCTGGGAAAGTATGATACAGGCTGGCAATTGCTTTTGGAGACAGGAAGCGCTTGTTTCTGTTAAGCGTTGAAGGTTGCATGTCAAATACACTTGGCTTTCATTTTTTTCCTCTTGCCACCTGATAGTTTGTGTACTTGACATTAATAGAACTGACTTCCTGCCTCTTCCACTCTCTAAAAAGTGCTCCTATGAATCCCTGAATAAATTGCTAAAAGGAAGCAGATGGTGTTGATACCCATTTCCAGTGGTCTTATAAGATGTGGTACTATTCGTTGAGTCTGATTTTTCAGTGTTTTTCTAACATTTACGCTGACTATTTATAAGAGCAAAATAGGCCTTATTTATTTCCTATCAATCATGTGGAAGCAACGGACGGGGATGCACTGACATGTGGTTTCCCTGGCATGCAACAAAAGCTGTTACTGCCTTCTCACTCTTCCCTGCATAGTGTTGCAAGTCTGGCTGCAAGTCTTGATCACTATGAATGAGTGGCCAGGTCATGATCTACAGGTGCTTGACAAATTAAGTTTCTGTGAATTCCTTGGTGAACTGACTGGATCTAGTCCTCCCAGACTTACGTGTGGATTGGAATGTAACTATCATTTGGATTTTGCCCTTCACCAAAACATCTTTGAAATGCGTATTTAAGGGCAACATTCATTTAGAAACATAGAATCGTAGAATGCATGATAAGATACAACTTCAGTACCAATTTCCATGCAGATCATGTTTTTTAAAAATATCATAGAGTTGCCATACGTCCAGAATTTCCCAGACATATTTGGAAGACTGCAGCCAGAAGCAGTTTTTATGGCGGTGGACGTATGGCAACCCAACCCCAAAAAAGCTCAACTTTTCTGTCTGTTTTCTCACTGTTTGAAATATGGCAACCCTAACATATTATAGTGGAATGAACACACTTGAAATTGACATAGACTGGAAGGTTGGTATACAGATTTAATTAATAATAAATAGACTGATCCATCTATCCCTGTTCATGACACACCTACACAAAATGCCTGCATTTTCATATGTAATTATGTATATTTTTTTAATCTTGATTTTATTTGGGGGGGGGGGGAGATAAGCTAGTTTTACATAAATGAGACTCCACTCCCCCCCCCCAAGGGTCTAACTGCAATGCTGGATGGAAGGAGCAGGATTTCCAGGGGGGTTGACACTTGGGGAGGAAAGGTTTAACCCTTTCATTGCAGCATGCTACTATGGTAGAAAAACAGAAAATATAATACAAACCATAAAACAATATTGAAAACATTAAGCCAATAAAAATTAAAAACTACAGAAATAAAATGGGCTAATTCATGAAGCTTTGGGAGAAAAGAATCCCCCCCCCCCCGTATAAAATATTGGGGCTTGCTTCACTTGCAGGGGATAAGAATTCTGGAGAACTGGTCAAACAGTGATAAAATCATGTGCTCAAGTGACAGCATGCTTCACCACCATGGCATGCTGCAGTATCAACAAATCTTCATCCACTGATCTCAAGAGACCAGGGTGAAAGTAGAGGGAGAGGTGGCTTCTCAGATACCCTGGTCAGGAACCACATAGGGTTTAATACACAAGTAGTAAAACCTTGAATCTGACATGCTAATAGCTGGGGAGAAGAGAGGAAAAGGGGAAGAGAGAAGATGGGTGTTTAGATGCGTGTTACAGGCATGTGTTTGAGAGTGATGGGAGGTTCCTCACTTCTCTAGAAACCTTTCATGATACTTAGGTGCCTTTCCATATGCGAGCATCATGTTCGAAATAATTATGCTTCTAGATTTTGCAATAAGAACAGATAGATTTTGATGGTGCCAAATGCACCCTAATTTCTGATTATTACACACACACACAAATCGCTGTCATTTATATGCAAATATACCCAGAAGCATCATGTTGTAAATATGAGAAATAAAAGAAAAAAAGAATGTTGTGGCCTGAAGTTGATATTAAGTAGAAAGAAGCTTTGAATTATTTCCCCAAGTAAAGAAATGAAGTGACCTCCTACCAGCCACTGATACCTCAACGGCAGCTGCTTTGTTCTCTCCTAGGTGCAAAGTTTCCAATAAAATGGACTGCCCCTGAGGCTGCATTGTATGGAAGGTTTACAATAAAATCAGACGTCTGGTCCTTTGGAATATTGCTGACAGAGCTAGTAACAAAAGGGAGAGTGCCATATCCAGGTAAGGAAATAAGAAACCATGCTGAAAATGATTTCAGACACTTATGTGAGTTGGGTGAAATCTGTGGCTTTAATGCTTGGATCCCAAAAAATTATACGTGTGCATGGCAGAGCACCACCAAAAAACCCCCCACCTCATTTCAGGCAGCAAAAACAATATGAAATTCTATCTGCACACAGAGATCTCCTCCGCATATGCACTGCGCTTCAAATCCTTGCCATGGTCGAGAGGCCATTTCTCTCAATTGTATGGTGTCAGTAGCCCTGTTTGGGCATTATCTGAACTCTGCTCAGATCACATAGGGGACATGTGGGTACGTGGGCTGGCTCCATCCCTAGCCTTATCATCTCCACCCCTGAACTTCTCACGTCGAGTAGGAAGATCTGAAGGGGGATTTCTAAGTGTGTCTGGCTAAGCACACATAGAAGCCTTCCCACAATCAAGAACCCTGTTCAGTAAGGGTTCCCAACCATGGGGGTGGGGCGCTTCTGCATGTGTTCTGCAGACCCACAGGAAATCCCCTCCAGAACTTTGTACTCCCTAAAGAGATGGGGACACTGAGAGAAGGGTTTGGGTGCATGCCCCGCTGTGCTCTTCATGTGTTTGCAGCAGACACCTGACAACACCTTTTCTGAATCACAATTTTGATGCACCTATATAATTTAGGTGCCATCAAATGCAGATTTAAGTATTGTTCATCCACAAACTACTTCTGGGCACTCCAAATACTGAATTTGCTATTCTGTTTGATAGTTCTGGCACGTTGAAGCCACTGACCATAATGATAATGTGTGATAAATACTTCATCTTGGTATCTGCTACTGGAGTCCTGACAAGATGATGGTTGTTAAGGGAAATATGCCCAGCCCTATTGCTTTTTCCCCAAACAAAATTCATTTTCAGTACATCTCTCTGTTGTTGTTTTTGCAGGTATGAATAACCGTGAAGTCCTGGAGCAGGTAGAACGGGGCTATAGGATGCCATGCCCTCAGGATTGCCCCATCTCCCTACATGAGCTCATGATCCACTGCTGGAAGAAAGACCCAGAAGAGCGCCCAACATTTGAGTACTTGCAGGGTTTCCTTGAAGACTACTTTACTGCAACTGAACCCCAGTACCAGCCAGGTGACAACCTGTAATTTTTCTGGTCTGTGCAGACTACAGTTATCAGGTGTTCCGACTGCAGCTTACAAAGGCTGACTAGCTACTTCCAAAGGCTGCATCTTAGAGCACCAAAAAGCACTGGAGCCAGAAGCTGAGAATTCCCAGACCTAACCTGCCGTAAAGATCTGAATGTCTTCTATGAACAGAAAAGTGAACACTTGATTTTGTTCTTCATCAGAGACTCAGAAACTGCATTGTTTTGATGTTATGTAAACTGCAAAATCTTTGTTCAGTGTAAATAGTAATTCAGTGCCAATAACATCCTAGTGCTTTCCTTTTTTAAAAAATAATAATAATGCAAAGTTATGTGATTTTAACTAGTCTTCTCCTGATTCAACTAAAGTATTATTTTCCAAAAGTGGCCTCTTTTTGTCTACATTTTTTCACGTTCTAACAAAATAAAATCAGGACCAGTGTTTGGGGATTTTGGTTTCGTTTGGTTGGTTGGGTTTTTTCCTTTTCCTTTTTTGCTTTTATATATAAGATATATGTAAAATATATACATACTTGTATATATAGTTGTGGGTGCTACTGCAGAGGAAACTCATTTCAGAAACGGATTAGCCATAATGCTGAAGCACCCAGAAAAAGACTAATTTCCTTGTAGACATGAAACACTGGTGAAGATTCTGAAAGCCAGTGACTGAATTTTTGGCTTTTGCCAAGCATGACTTTTTAAATTGGATTGCACTTTTGGGTTTGACTATGTACCTGTAGGTCGTTGTAACTTTTGATCTTTCAGAAATCATGTGCAGCATTTCCAGCAACTTTTGCCAACTGCGTGGTTTGAATTTGTGATCAAAATTTAATAACAAACTTATTAAAGCAAGAAAATGCGCCATTACCTGTTCAGACTGGAAGACTGAAACTGCAAGTACTTTCCTGTATCAAAATATGTATACTGAACATTTTCTGATTTTTTAAAAAAATTAATAAACATTGCAACCACATGCAAATAGTCTCAACCTCATAGCATTTTAATCATGTCCCCATGCTTAACCATTCATCAGGCATCCGCTAGAGTACCTTTTTCACATACCATAACCCATCGTAAAGTAGGTGTTTTAAATGTCCTGTACTGCTGATGAAATTACTTTCAATATGTCTGCAAGTGTTTCAGTGGAATTACTATGCACTTCTTTTATGGGGAAACGGGGAGGGAATGGAGGGATACACGCAAGTATTACTTTTTCAGTTGTCTGTATCAGCCTTGGATACCTTCTTTTCTTACCTTTAACCAAAAAGAAACAAAAAAGCCACATCCTTTCTATGTCTCTTTTAAGTTTTTTTTAAAAAAATAATTTTAGTCTTAATTACATTTTGTTGTTGTTTTTATTTGCAAGTTTACATTTTTAAAAATGTTTAACCGTCTTAATTTAGTAATTAAAAGAGTATTTTACATTTGGATTTTTGTTCTTTCATTTAAATCATAGCCAGATGGAGGTTTGTAGCAGGGGAGAAGTGTCCTTGGCCTGTTGGCTCTTGCAGCAGCCTTGTATTATGAAGCTGATGGGAAACAGCTGGGATTCAGCCTAAGAGGGTGGCTGGAAGTGAAAGGGTTTTGTACTCTTATAATTATTCAAGAATTACTTTCTTTAGCGTGAGTCTTTGTGCACTGTTGTCAGAAGGAAGGAAGACTATTTTCTATGTAGAAATAAATATATTTTTCCCAACGTTCGCACTTGGAACTCTTATCGCAAATGAGTTGAAGCAAAACAAACGTAAAATCCTATCCATATCTGGAAGAATCCAAAGGGTCATTTATGCTAATAGGTCTTTAAAAATGTTACAAGAAACCTTAGAGGGTGTTTGTTTGCTAGACTACCACCAGCAGCTGATAATGTGGTGGGGCTGCCCTGTTTACCTGACCTCCCATCTTGCTGAGTCACTGCAGCATCCCAGAATGGAGGCGATGCATCGGTGGCAAGGGCAGAGCAGTGCAGTGCAAATGTGCTGGCGGGAGTACTGGATTGGCTCCACCAGCACATTTGCAATGACCTCACCTCCTCGTGTGCTGCAGCAACTCAGCCAGGCAGATAATAATAATAATAATAATATTTTTAAAAATTATTTATACCCCACTCTCCCTGGCCAGGGCCAGGCTCAGGGCGGCTAACACCAAATATAAATTACAATAAAACATAATAGAAAACAACAACAAACAAACAGTTAATTAAAATATGGCTTAAAATACAGCCTCATTTTAGTAGTAGCCCATAAATCAAGACCATAAAGGGAGGAAAGATCAGATATTCACTCTGCCAGCTATCCATGCTGGTCCTACATGGGCCAGCAAAAAAGCCAAGGGAAAATTTATATACCAAATCCCATATAAGGGGTCAGAGTGAATCTAAGCCGAAGACCAGGCGGAACAGCTCCGTCTTGCAGGCCCTGCGGAAAGATGTCAAATCCCGCAGCACAGCCACCCCACCCCTACCATCAGGAAGGCTCACTAGAACTACAAAAGTACAAGACATTTTTCCATTCAATAAAAATGCTCTGTGTCAATCTTTACAATGCCCTTTCAGATTTGTTACAATTGCACCTACCAGTTGCAGGGAAGAGCGGGGTCTGAATTATACCCCTGAACAGCTGTTTATCTAATAGAGGGGCAGCCAATCTGTGGCCCTCCAACACCCACGAGGCCTTGGCAAGTGGTCAGGGATGATGGGAGTTGTAGTCCAGCAACATTTGAAGGGACAAAGATTAGCTCAATTCAAAAGCTAGCTCTAATCTGTGAACTCAATTCAAGCATGCGATATCACCTGCATACTTAGTGTGTGTGAATTACACAACTCTCCAAACATTGTGCAGATCCCTAATCTGTTTTTATGGTCCAAATGCACAAAAGTTTTATTACCATGTATAGAGTCAGACTGAGATTAAAACAGCTACAAATGCATTATGTGAATCAGTCCTCTGTAACAGCATGGCAAACATGGTGTGTCCTCAAAGAGTAACTGGTTTCTTTTGATACAGGCTAGCAGCTAGGATCTCGTTTCTTGAAAATTATTTTGGCACTATCTCAGTTGATCACAAACAGGCCTACATTGTCAGGTATGAAGCCCCAGTTTCATGGTGGATCAAATACTTTAAATGAACCAAGTCCCAGGTGTCATTGCTGACATTTCCAAGTTAAAGGATCTTGGAGCTAAGAAATGGCTCTTCATGAGACCCTGGAAAGTTGTTCCTAGTCACAGAAGACTGCTCTGTACAATGGGCCACTGCTCTGACTCCGTGAAAGGCAGGTCCATTTATCTTCATTATTAGGTTACCTGATGCCTATATTGTTTGTGAACCATCATGTTGAATAGAGTCCACCACATTGGGCCTTCTGAATGCCTGACCTGCCAGCTTCCCCCACCCCTGTTAATGTTATTGTTGTTGCATTATGTCCCACCTTTCCCCCCCCAGGAGCTCATAGTTCTTCTCCCCTTCCCCATTTTATCCTCACAACAACCCTGTGACAGTAGGCTGAAAGGCATTGACTGGCCCAAGGCCCACCCAGTGAGCTTCATGGCTGAGTAGAGATTGTTGCCAACAGTGCCAACAAGCAGCAAAAAAGGAGATCTATAAGGGTCTAACAGGCCACAAAATAAGGCTTGTGTGTTGTATTCAGTTTGGTGGGCCAACGTATAGCAGACCTGTGACAACCGAAGCAAAATGGGTAACAATACTATTTGTTCTCCAGATGTTTTCAGGGTAAGTAGCAGGTAGACCAATCTGCACATTGTCTGATATTCTACAGTGAAAAACACAGTATTTATAACACTTAGAAGAGATATGTGAAAATACGTTGGAGGTTGCTGTGACATATAATTGCTCATATAATTATGTGGAAAACACCTTAAGCAGCTGCTCAACAAGGATGGTGTAGAAAAATGTGTGGAGGACACAATGTTTGGCTCAGAAAATGGTTTGCCTGTTTCAATTCATAGCCAACAAAAATTAGAGATTCATTCATAATACTAAAATCTCACAGCATTGCCACAGCCACACCAGAAAGCAATTGTTATTCAGAGTGTGTAATAGACAAAAAGAATGCATGTATTTTTTATTGAAGCGTGGTATCAAACGTATCTGTTCAGAATGCTGCTGAGAGGATTTCCTTACCTGGCGTTATTTAAATCCTTGGCAAATATAATTTCTTGTGCTTCTAGTACAGCCAGCTTTTGCCAATAAATTATTGTCTGATTATAGTATGTCTTGGTGGCATGATACAGAAAGGATCTCCATATCTCCAGGAGTCTTCGTTTCTAACATTACCCTTGAACAATGCTGTCTCTAGGGGCAAAAGACACCCAAGTGGTTTCGGAAATAATTACTTCTGGCAAAGCCCTTCATCTCTGAGTACGAATGAATTATTCCAGGAACAGAAGAGGAAACTCCCAGAGGTTGGTATTTTGTATGAGTAATCCTTTAGATTTGGGGGTTGGGGAAAATAGTCTGTAAAAGAAAACACAGAAAGACTGTAATCCCTGAAGTATCTATCTGAATCTGTTGTGGGCAACCAAGCCTTAAAATGGTCTGCTAGTAAAAAGCCTGCAGAACTGTTTTAATGAATTTTAACTGTTGGGGAATGAACTCAAAAGGACTCATTTAAACATGCACAAAGGTACTCTTAACATTTCATAAAGCTAAAAATTCCATAGTAAAGCAATACTGTGATAAATATATTTCAGCATTGAAATCACGTCTTCTCTTTTCAGCTCTTAGACCACTTATTTGAGCACTTTCCCCCTTCCTCAATATTCTAGCCACAGTTTGTGGGCAAGATAACACACACACCCCAAATCCTAACAGCTTCAAATATTTTCAGTTCATTCATTCATTCATTCATTCATTTATAAATCACATCAAGCCTTTGCCTTGATAATAACTATCTCCCTTTTCATTAGTTTTCTTTTGTCCAGCACAGCTGGTCACTTTTTGGTATATCATCTGCTGCAGATTCTAATTCTTGTTGGGTGTGTGTGGTTTGTCCTCATTCTTTTATACAACTGAGGAGCATCAGCCTCTTTCTTAACTCCAAAACATCTCTTTTTAACAATGGTGGTAGCAATAGCAGTGGCTGAAGAGTGCCTATAGCTGCTCCCTTTTCGCATTTCTTTTAGCATTTGGCATCATTAACACCCCTCCTCCAGGTCTCTTGAGATATCTGTCTACAGCAGGGGTCAGCAACCTTTTTCAGCCATGGGCCGGTCCACCGTCCCTCAGACCATGTGGTGGGCCAGACTATATTTTGAATAATGAACAAATTCCTATGCCCCAAAAATAACCCAGAGATGCATTTTAAATAAAAGCACACATTCTACTCATGTAAAAACACCAGGCAGGCCCTACAAATAACCCAGAGTTGCATTTTAAATAAAAGGACACATTCTACTCATGTAAAAACACGCTGATTCCCAGACCGTCCGTGGGCTGGATTCAGAAGGTGATTGGGCCGCATCCGGCCCCCAGGGCCTTAGGTTGCCTACCCCTGGTCTACAGACTCAAATCTCACAACTTGAGACTCAAACCCAGGCCTCTCTGTCTCTCGCAGAAAGGAAGAGTACATAATGGTGCTTGCTTATACTCCAGTTGGCTTACATAGTCCAGCAAAATCTCCCTGTTAGACTTAAGACTGCCTCTTTATTAATATTAGGCAAGACCAGTAGGTGTTTGTCCTATCTGAATTTATTTATATGCTTTGTAAACTGGTTTCTTCCCCCACCCCACCCGTTTTGTATTTTGAAAATAAATCAACTTTTGTTGTAAGCTGCTTCGGGCACACCCGACTCTGGAAAAGGTGGCAAATGAATGAACAGAATCAAATAAATCAGTAATCTGTAGTCAAAGGGGAAAGGGTGCTTGGCAAAGGATTCAAGGCATGTATACACTGTGTAAGGATCCCCAAATTAGATGAAAGCACACATGCAGAATACCCTTTAAATGATTATGTATTTAGCAACACAGGATTAAATCTTCACCCTCCTCCCATTCTAACACCAGGAGCAATCCAAAAGTCTGGGTACAATGAAATTTTCTATCCACTTCCTATTCTAAGATAGAAAATTACTTAAGCAAGCAGTTAATATTTCATCGCTGTTAAGACCAAAGCTTGCACTTCTTTCAGCGGAGCCCTATCATTAAAACTGACCTTCACGGCTCCTATTATTCCCAATGAGCCTTCAGATAAGATTCGTGTCATTCATTTTAGTCTGTCTCCTGTCACAAAGCAAGCAGGGTGAAAAGTGGGGTGTGATTTGTGTTTCCTAAGAAAGAACCTAGGATGGGTCGCATGGGGAGAGGAGCAAAGGAATCCATATCATGTAGAAGAATGAAGCTGGGTGAACTTTACTGGTGAGGAAGTTTTACTTCACTGGTGGGGAATTCATGGGGGCTGGTGTGGAATTTCCCCACTATTTTATATGTTTAAAAATGCCCTGTGTAGAATTTTATGAAGTGCCCAATCTGATGACAGGTTTGGGTGCAATCTTCTGAAACCATCTAGCAGCCGCAAGATGACTCCTGTGATTACCTCACTGCTCTAAATCCCTTGGTACTGTGTAATGCGAAAGCCAAGGAGTTCAAGACTATTCTGGCTTTTGCAAGACTCCTGTAATGTTGTGTGCTCTGAGGACCTTCTCCAAGGAAAAGTAGGTGACTGTCTAAAAGGCAGCCTTGAAATCTGATCAGGCCATGCAAGTGGTTTAAAGGTTACCAGACCAGTTGTGCTCAGAACATCTGTGTCTGAGAGCCTGCCAGGGATTCAAGTAATCAGATTTACTACAGCGCAGAGGGATCTGAGCTCCAGATCTCCCTGCCAGAATTTGCAAGCCTCCTTAGTAGGGCAGCAAGCATAATCTATTTATACTATGCAATGAGAGCAAGTCGGTGAGCGCAGGGATGAGCTTTCAGCAACATTTCTGTACTCGGCTCCCCCAGCTGAAAATGTGTGTGTGTGTGTGTGTGTGTGTGTGTGTGTGTGTGTGTGTGACATGCTTGGTTCTCATCCCTGTTGCCCTGAGACTGCATAACTGAGCGGAAAACACACTCTTAACTTCTGCCTCTGACCAGGTGGCCAAGGGCCACTGGGAGCCTGCATATCCCCTGTCTCCCAGGAAGAACAGCACAGTTAAATGGTCCTCTCCCACAGCCAGAGAAAAATCAGCTACAGAAAGCTCAGTTTCTTCCTTCCCTGCCAGCAGGAAGACTTGGCTCCATTTGCATGGGGACTGCAGAAATGAGGGGGTGTTATGGTCCAGCACCCTCCATCCCCCAGAAGATTAAGGGCAGCTAGGTTGTATGAATATGTGCACTTAAAGGCGGGGAGGCCCACATGCTCAGATGATTCCGCTAAGGTTATTTAACTTGAAAATTTGACATATGAATCTGCTTGCTTTTCTCTTCTATCCCCATTCTTTTTTCTTTTTGTTTTATGTCACTTATTATTTTATTAACTATTAAGTTTGCCTTTCGGTCTCAGAGCACCTAGTGTTTGGAGGAGGAAAACAAGAAAAAAAAAAATTCTGAATCTCAGAAGCCAGAACAACAAGAGGGATCGCTGCGCAGTGAAAGCAGCGATCACTTTTGCTGTTCTGGCTTCTGTGATAGCTGTGCAGCCTGCATTCACTCCATAAGATGCACAAACATTTCCCCTTACTTTTTGGGAGGGAAAAGGTGAGTCTTATAGAGCAAAAAATACAGTACTTTATAATCTTATAAAATAAGATGCTATTCAAAACCATTAAAGGCTTGCGCATATATGGACCATTAATACGGATGCCAGTTTCCCTGTGGAACCAGGAGTGAGAAACCAGTAGTCCTCTAGATGTTGCACTTCATCATTTGCTTTTGCCATTGTAGTAATGCCTTCTTTTAAAAAACAAACAAAAAACATGCCAATCAAATTTCCTGGAGGAGAGCCGCTTAGATGTTTTCTTTGCTACAGAGCTACTGCGTTCCTCTCACATACCCCTCCTGGACGACTACATTGCAGAGAACAGATACTAAACAGGGCAAGAGAATAAAACAGGAGAGCCAGGAGCTCTGTGGGAAAAAGACTGCATTGACTGAGCTTTCTTGGACTTGAACTTGTCCAGTAGAGAGAGCATCTGGTGTAGCTCTCTTATAATGTCTGAACTGCGTCAAACATGGTTACTTGGTAATAACTAAGATTAAATCTGAAAGTAAGGCTTCCTGATAACATTCTCTGGGCATGGATGACAATCTTGATCAAATTTTTGCAAACACCAAAACAGCCGCTATCTCAAATAGCATTTCAGTGCTACCTACTGCTTTTGAGTTCCCAATCCTTTGTTGATACAAAAGAATGACTCTAAGGCAGCTGTGGGAAACCTCAGGGTTGTGGGTTCGAAACCCACATTGGGCAAAAGATTCCTGCATTGCAGGGTGTTGGACCAGATTGCCCTTGTGGTCCCTTCCAATTCTTCCAGCAGTTCTATGATAATATATATATATATATATATATATATATATATATATATGCAGGTTTTGGTGTCCTCGGGTGTCTTCCCGTGTAAAAGTTGGGGTGTCTAGGCGACGTTTCGACGAGGTCTCACTCGTCATCTTCAGGCTGGTGTTTTCGGCTTCTTGTTACTGGAACAGAGCAGGATCTCAGTGTTTGAGTTCCTATAAATACTGTTGAAGGTGTGGTGTATAGCCTCCAATGTTTTGGGCAGAGAGGAGGTTCCCAGGCTAGTGTGCCTTTTCTTCTTTTGTTCCTTAATTACTTGAGGGATATCTTGAGTGATTTCTTGAGCGATATCCTGAATCCCACTTAGGTGGGTCATTAGGTGTGGATTAGTTTCTCAAGCCTTTGTGTCTTGAACTCTTGAACTTTGTGAAGAGTTTTTTTGAGAAGATGGCTGTACTGCATTTGGTTGTGCTCTGGCTTGGCTTCGTGTATAGGGGCGAGCTGTGGTTTTGTGGCCTGTGCCAGCCAGATCTGTGTAGGGATTGCAGGGCGGTGCAGCATCCGGAGGTGCCACCATGGTTTGGCTACTGGATGGTATCTGTAATTCATCTGTGGAGAGGGTCTGGGTTTGGGTCTGGTGTGGTTGATTGGTGATGGCGTTCTGTGTGCCTCTGGATCTGGTGTCAGATTTTGTGGGGAGGGCTAATTTCCAGATGTCTGGCAAGCGGGATGTGTCGTCACGCTTGTTCATGTTGTGAGGGTGTTTCTCTATCTCGATGGCTTCCATGATTATTCTCTTGTGGTGATGTTCCATGTTAAAGAGCAATTTGGAATCTGCAAAATTAATTTCGTGTCCTGTTTCTTTCATGTGTTGGAAAAGAGAGGAAGAGGAAGAGAGGAAAATGTATATATATATATATATATATATATACACACACACACACACACACACACACACACTCTATCTCAATCTATGCATTTATCCTGAAACACACATTTTAAACCCTTGTTGATGTGCTTCTTAAGGTGAGAAGTGTATCACAACATTCGGAGAAGTGCAAAATCCATATGGTAATTCTGATCTAATCCACCTATCAGTCTGGGAGCTCTGAGTCAGGTCGGTTAACATCAACATTCCAGAAATCTAATTCTTCAAGCCTCATACACATAGTCTTGCATACAAGGATTTCTGCAGACAAACATTTATTCAATTGAAAGCCAGTCACCTACAAAAAGTTGATTGGAACTGTCAGAAACGATAACAGCAGGCAAATATTTGGTGAAAAAAGGTGGGAGATTCTTGCAGGCTGCAGCAGGTACCTGGAGTGCTCTAGTGAGTGAAGATAATTTCAGGTACAGCCAATTTTCCCAGGTACTGATTGTGATATTTTACTAGCAGCCTTGTGTGCATGTGGATCCCAATTCAGAAAAATGATCCACTCAGAGAAGCTTGCTTCTCCTATAAATCCCTGGCACCTCATTACGTGTAATGCTCAACCTTGAATTAAAAACTCCTTTAGCTTTTCTTAATGCTACATGCACTTCCAAGTATATGTGTGTTTTTGTCTTTTCCTATCCAGTACATTCCCCTGTTGCCTCTTGACGCCTTTCTCATCATAGTGACTGAATTTTCCTTTACCCCGAAGCATAATTTCCAAGTAAATTCCTCTCTCTCTCTCCTCCCCCCCTATTGTTTATTCTTGTTCTATTAATCATCAAGTGTCTGCTAGGTAATGATCAATGAACAGTTAATTGAAAGCAAAAGGGAATAAGGAAAGCATTAGTTTGTTGCTGATCTTAATTAAGGAGATATGTATTGCTGTGGGGAAAACTGTAATAAATAGCAAGAGAGGTTTTTATCATTAAGAGGGAGTTAATTGGAAGTTGCTTATAAATTAACATAGAGGCATTGTGATCACTCTTTTGTTTGCATCTCAGCAGGGTGTAACAAATCTTGTAGCCTTAAATCCTAATAAGATGAAGATTCAGCTAGCTACAAAATTCATACAGCCCTAAATGGAAATAATTTATAATTTCTTCATCAGCCACAAAGTTGTAAATAGGTGACAGAATATTATAGCTGGAAAAAGGCTGCTTACCTAGAAAGCACCCCTCATTCTTACTCCGCTCATACTGATCCTCAGAAATAAGTTATTTGATTTTAGAGGCTCACTGAAATGAATTGAACCTATTCCCACACCAGCTGCTACAAGTTAGTGTCTCTGTCCCCCTTCAGATATGATAGTGCACCACAGATTGCATTCTTGAGCAGCTGTAAACTTTTGGGTCTCGTGCTCCCCTCCCCTTCTGCACTCCTTCACCCAAGGAAAGGAAATGTAAATATTTCCCTCAAGGTTTCTAACAAATAACAGTGTCATGTTTTATCCAAATGAAAGAAACCATGGTTTGACATCCTGGTTCGTTAACTAATTATGGTTTGGATGTTGGAGTTTCACATATTTGGACAAAACAGGAAACTCTTCAAAATTACAATCAGATGTTTTATAGCCTCCTCAAAGCAGACAGGAACTGTGGCTCATGCACATAATGCTAAAGCCATGATTTGTGTTTTGTCTGGGCCTATACATCCAGCATTACCTAGAATCTATAGTTTTGTCCTCTGCTAGGAGCAGAAGAGCCTCTGGTGACAATTGTAAGCTTGAGATACTGATCAAAATCTGAATATTAAATAGTTGTGTGCTAAAAAATAGTCTCCTGCAATTTTATTCACCAATTAATGAGAAAATAAATGTATGAATTAATTTTGAAAAATACAATAAAACAACATCCCTCAAATAATTTACAACAAATTGTAGTAACAGGAAAGTATAAAAATTAAAGCGGGCTGATGCAACATAACCCTTTAAAATGCCTGAGCAAATAAAGAAGTTTTAACTTGGTACAGAAAAGGCTGCCATGTTGGTGCCAGGCTTACCTTGCTGGGAGGCCATTTTAGAGGTAGGGTGCATCTCTAAGGAAAGTACCTCTTTTTAGAACATACATAACATACCTCCTTGAAGGAAGACATGTGGGGGAAATTATAAATGAGATAACACATCCCAATTAAAATGGAGGAAAAGAACTTGTTCAACATAAGCAGAAATTAGGTTGCCAATTTTTTTAGCAGGCCAGACCCACATATTAACGATTTGTATGCAATTTGCAGCCTCTGAACTTCCTCCATTTTGAAACTGTTCAAGGTGGACACCCTTATATTATATTTCCTCACTGCCTTCTTCCTCATGCTTCAAACCTTAGCCCCACACTTTATTTTCGTTTTTATTTGCGCAAAGATGCATTTTTGACACTATTTTGAAATTGGCACACCAGAGAAATATTCAAGCAGCCTTTTTTCCCTGTTCTACTGCCTGGCATGTGTATGAATTCAGCCTGTTCCTGCTGCCAGCAGTATTACAAATCATAACTCATGCCGTCAGCCCTTGCCACACTGGAGCACATTTTCTGCTTCATTCATCACCGTCAGGGTCTTATGAACGAGGATGTGTTCAGGCAGGTCATACAGTAAAGAAACCACTGAAGTGAAGCTGCCTAGAGACCTGGTTAATAGTTCATGATTTCTACAAGAAATTCAATTACGGGGCCAGAAGAGGGCTCAGGCTTTCCCTCAGCAATCTTCCCAGCATCCTGATGTTGTTCTTTTGAGGCACACATACAGCCTCAAAGGTTGTCCAGTCCAGTCGCCTGCTGATGCCAGAAATCTGCATCTATAGCCTACATCCATAGCATCTACATCCATTCTCTGCTTTAAAAACTTTTAAGAAGAGTCCACTGCCATCCAAGTTGAACAGCTAATGCCATCAGGAAGTTCTTCTTAATGTTTAGCTGACAGTATTTTTAAAAAAACCTATTAAAACTTAATTTAACTTATCCCTTTCCTTGTAACGTGAACCCTTTGGTTAAGGTGCTCCATCATCTATGTGAAGATGGCTATCACATTGTGTCTTCCCCAGGTGAAATACACCCAGTTCATTCATCCTCTCCTCACAGCACTTTGTCCCCAGGCCTTTCACTGTCGTCATCACCTTGTTGCGTTCCAGTAGTTTGCTGACACACTTCTTAAACTGTGGTGACCAGAACACCATACTTCCACTGAAGTCTGACCCAAAGAAGAATATAATAGTACTGTTTCTTTTCATGACCTGGACATAACATATCTGTTGTTGCAACACTGCTGATGCATTAAGCCTTTTTAGCTGCTGTATTGTTCTGCTGACAAATAACTTGTGGTCCATTAAACCCTCTGCATCTTCCCTTCTAAAATTTACTGCTGTAAAGCCAGGTGTTCTGTGAGGATTGACGGCAAGGCTCAACCACACAGTCTGCATTCATTTGGGCACGCATGTGCAAAGTGTTTTCCTCTTACCATTTTGAGCGGCTTCAGATATACCAGGATGCACAAGTGACGTGCTTCCTGCTCTCTGTACTTAAGTGTCCACAACTTAACATTCGCATCTGCAACTGATGTGTGTAATGCGACTGGGACATATCAATGAATTTCTCCACACAATAGGCAGGGGTTAGCAACAGCATGGAAAATAGTTAGCATGCCCTGCGCAACATGTATGAGCCAGCCGTCTTCCCTGGCATGAGCTACAAAATCAAGGAGATCGCTGCCACTACACCATTTTTACTGCTCAATTCACACCAGTCTTTCCTCTTGTGATCACACAAGTATGTGGCTCAATTCATTAGAGTGTGAATCCTTTGTGCAATAAAGGTTCCTCTAAATCCAAAATGTGTGTGCGAGTTTGTTCTTTCTTAACTCCAGGGCACTCCGCAGCACACGTACTGCTTCCATGCCCAGCTGTTTCACACATGTACAACGCTCACTCAGCTGCTTACACAGCATTAACATCTGATACCCTTTCCCCACAGAAAGAAAAGGCTAAGCCAAATCACTTATATCATCCACCACAAGTTGAACAAAATGAAGTAACGGCTATATATCCTTTCGCTGCATTGGTTCCAGTGGGTTTTTTAACTATAAAAACCTTTGCAAAATATTTAGGATGAACACATTCTCAAACTTGAGCTCTATCCTGAAAAGAAACACAGACTGTGTGCCTTATGTTTTGCCAGTCTATGATCTTCTTCATTTCTAAAGGCAATGGGACCATGGAATAGTAACAAGGCCAACAACTGGGAATAGTTTTCCTCACTTGGCTGCCATATTCTTGCAAACACCGTCTGGAAAACTTTTGGGAGCAATCAGGGAACCAGAAGACAGCTGTCAGCTCACAGTGAGAAGTCTGCCTTGCATAATATCATTTTTTATTGTTGGAGAAATTGCCTGAGAAATAAACATGCCAGGTTTGCAAAAATTAGAAAGTATTTTTAGGTCTGATATGAAACTGAAAGTGGATCACTTTTTCAGTAGAAGAGATAAGCTTCTCTCTCTCTCATACCGAAATCAGTGGTGCTACAAAAGTGCATTGCATGATGATAATAATAATCTGCTTAGCATTCTGCAGTATGATCCTCACCTTGTTTACTCAGAAGTAAACCCTAACAAGTTCAATGGGGCTTACTCCCTGGTAAGCTTGTTTAGGATAGAAGCCCTTTTTGCAGAATGCTGTGTAAGCTTGGGTTTGCCCTCACAACATAAAAAAATGTAGTATAAACACTGACAACTGGGAAACACTGCCCTGCGAGCGCTCCAGTTGGAGAACAGCCTTTACCAAAGGTGTCATGGGCTTTGAAGACACTCAAACTCAGGACGCAAGGGAGAAACGTGCTAAGAGGAAGGCATGCTTGGCAAATCCACACCATGATCGACTCCCGCCCAGAAACCAATGTCCCCACTGTGGAAGGACGTGTGGATCCAGAATTGGCCTCCAAAGTCACTTATGGACTCACTGTTAAAACCATCTTTATGGAAGACAATCTTACTCGGCTACGAGTGATTGAAGAAGAAGAAGAAGAAGAAGAAGAAGAAGAAGAAGAAGAAGAAGAAGAAGAAGAAGCAGCAGCAGCAGCAGCAGCAGCTAGGCAGGTCACAATGGCTGCAATCCCTGTACATATTTATCTGGGGATGCGCCCCATTGATCTAAATGTATTTTATGTTATCATTTTGTGTTTTTATGTTGTGAACTACCCTGTGATCTTCAGATGAAGAGCAGTATACAAATTTAATAATAATAATAATAATGGAATTTACTGTTGAACAGACATGTATAGGATTGTGTTGTATAATTCTGAGTACTGAGATTGATATGCAGTAACGTCAATAGTCACATAATGAGCTACACAAAGGTTTATTTTAATGCAAAGGCCAAAGCTAAGTTCTTCCCTCAACCTACTGCACAATGCCTTTGTTTTATTGCCTATGGCAATATAATTATAGGAGAAGCCAGGAAACAAGCCACAAAGTTAGCTATGAAGGGCCTCCTCCTGATCTCATGCTTCATGGAAGAGGGTCACTGAATTATTTATGATTTGCAAAGCACCTTTAATTTTCAGCCTTCCACCTGTGCATGTATCTTACCTGTCCAATAATCTCTAAATGACTCACTGCTAGGTATCCAACATTTCCAACAATGGTGGTACAGTATTAAAAGATACAGCTCCTGAGAACAAGAAATTTAATTTCAAGAAGAATGCCTGCACTGGGCTTATCAAAATGAAATGTGTTTTTAAAAAATTATGTGACGTAATACATACACAGAGGACCATCCCTACCATTTGTTATGGCTGCCTCAGGCAGCAGAGGCTGAGGGAAAGGAAACAATGGTAGGGTGTGAGAGGACAGAGAGGAATGTGCTATGGGGTGGTTTGCCTTGCCCAAAGCTTGCCTGCTGCTCACCAACACAAGGGAGGACACTGGCCTCTAGTAAGTAAGTAAGTAAGTAAGTAAGTAAATTTTTTATTTATACCCCACCTTCTCCAGCCAAGATGGGCTCAGGGCAGCTAACATCAAATATAAAATACATTAAAACACAATTGAACAATTGATTAAAATACAGCTTAAAAATTAGAATCAGGATAAAATTAAATGATTGCCCACGAATTACAACCATAAGGGTTGGGAACCTCAAGTTCTCATCAGGGCCAGCTATCCATGTTGGTCTCACATGAGCCGATAAAAGGGCCAAAGAGGTAATTTACAGAGTCCGATAGAGGGAGGTCAAACCGGGCCTGGACCGAAGGCCAGGCGGAACAACTCCGTCTTGCAGGCCCTGCGGAAAGATGTCAAGTAATAATAAAGTTGCCAGGCTGGTCAGCTTCTGTATATGAAATTGAGGTGTGGGGCTTGTTTTTTGCCTCAGGCAGTAAAATATCTTGGGCCAGTCCTGCACACACAACTATAACCATTTTCTTTTTATTTAAATAATAAATAGCAAAATATTCTTACTAGCAAAAATTAGGCTGAAAATTGTGATGCTTTTCATTTCAGCTTCCCCACTCCACCAGCAAACAGGAACAAGGTAAGTACTCTTCAAAATGGAGAATGAAGACTCTCCTGGCATTTCTAATCACCATTGCTCTTTGCTGAGGCCCTTCCACTGATTAAAGATGTTTAGTTCGTTAATCATATTCCTTTTAACTGATTTAATCAAAGAATAAGTACATGTAAAGAGATGTTCAAAATGCTTCAAATAATAAAACAAAAATGCTCTTCCGTCTCAGGGCCGAAGCTGACAAGAGCAGGCCCTGTCGTCTGATAAGCGTGACAAGCAGCCAGTCTTCCTTCCAACATTGAAGCAGTAGAGGTGGGTGGGATCATCCAAGAAGTTGCTAGGAAGGAGAGGACCGCTTGGCAGCTGGGTGGTGAAGGGTTCTGAAATGCCTCAGCCACACAAATCAGCAATTCCATACAACCCTCACCCACCTGTCTAGCTTCCAAATGGAAAAAAGCAAGAGGGGAAGAGTGGACACGGCTGTCTCAAGGCTCTCTATGCATCTTTGTGCAGCAACACTCAACAGTGCACACTCCTGCCATCACTGTGCACCTTCAGGAAGACGTGGATACTATCTGATGTGGGGGAAGCCAAAGTGGTGTCCGTCAGATGTGGTTGGACTGCAACTCCCATCATTCTTGGCCATTCACTTGTTCACCTGGGCTGATGGGAGTTGGGAGTCCAGCAGTGGCTGAGAGGAACCATGTTGACTACATCTGATCTGATTGAATAGGTGCAGCTTCTTCTGTAGCTCTGCTGCAGAGATGGGGGTCAGGGAAAACACCCCACAAGCTTCTGCCAGCACACAGCTTTTAAAGGTTTTCTAGGTTTCCCAGGATTGGCCACATTAAAACCAAGCTATTGTGCTATGTTCCACTTTAAATTATATACTTTATATTGAGAGATGTTTAAGTCTCATTGGTTGGGGGATTTTTTTTTAATCACATATTTTCACAAACAGCACCTAAAACCAAGCCCACTGATGTACACCCCACTTTTCAACAATAAAATTAACACCCATCATATCCTAACCTGAAAACTCTCATGTTAGCATTTAGAATTGTACAATGTAGTGGCGTATTTGTAGCTAATGTACTAATATTTGATTCAGCTGTTCTACCTTCTCCCACTCTGTAACACAAAGTGAAGATCTTCATACTTTTTCTCTGTCAGAAATTAAAGTAGAATGCCCTCTTCTCCCACTTCCCCGAACAGCTGAAAGAAAAAGAGCTTCGCCTCCTTAGACAATCTCTAGTCAATTTTTAACGTCGTTCTGCTCTCTTATCGATTGCATTTCCCCCCTTGTCTGCCCTCTGGGCTTTTCAGAAAGAGGCGTCCCACTCTGTTTCTGTGTGATTTGCATAGACTGTTTTACTTCCTGGTACAGACGAAGCCTGTTCAGCAACTTACCTGGCAGAGGAAGGCAGGGGAAAAGAGAGCGAGAGAGAGAAAAGGGAGGGGAAGAGAAGAATTCCTAAGAGAAGAAGGACCCTAGCAAGGCTAGGGTGGTCCTCTCTGCCTCCCTAGTCATCTTCTGGGGTCTAAGGTAAGTTCTCAAAGGTCCTTCCACCCCACTTCCTTATGTATTTCTCACTAGCGCTGCTGACCCACTTTCTCTCATGTGGTTTGTTCTTCTCTGTCTGGGTGTGCTCTTCTTGGTTGCCAATTATCTCCAGTAGCAAAAGGGTTGCGCTTAAGAGCTTTGGTGACCACTTTGCAGGTAGTTATATCCGATTATCAGTGGGGAAGACAGATATTTTGAAACCACGGGAAGTTTGCTTCTGTTGCCCTGTACATTTGCAGTACTGTCGTGGGGAAATGTCAAGCCTTGCTACAGCAGATCCTCACAGGCTGAGAGACCTTGGCTGCAATTCTTCTGCTCCTCCTATATGCAATGCAAAATGAGCTTACTTAAACATATGGGTGTGAGAAGTGTCGACCTCTGTATGGCTTCCAATTTGTAATGGATTTGGTATTTTCAAAAGGTGTGTTTTTACGGGGCTCACAAGTTATTGCTACTAGTTAAATGGTTAAGCAGTTAGTAATGTTAGTGGATTTAGTTGTCAGAGATTAATAAATAATAGATAATAGATAGAAATACAAGATAACAAATAGAAATACATTAATAAACAACACACACTTTTTATGGGAGAGGTAATTGTCACAGACCTATAGCTGAAGAAGGTTGTTGCTAGGGTTCCATGCCTTAGACTGCTAAATGTTTCTATGAAATATGCAGAACTGAGTGCTGTTGAAAGCAGAATAGTGAGATTGATGAATAGTTATTTTGAACATGCGTCTTTTGTCCTGTACACTTTTTAATTTAAGAAAAATGCTGTGACAAAAGCATATGAAGGCAAGTGTAATTCTCTTATTCCCTCTGCCTGCCTGCCTGCCTGCCCCCCTCTCTACTCAGTAGTCTGCTTCCTCTCTTTTCTTCACATGCCTGAATCCTAGCTATGGGCCTGTCTTAAACAGCATGAAACTGAAGGCCTTTGAAGTGGGAGGAATTTACCTAGTACGCCATTCTTCACTGTGCATTCTTTCTCTTCCTGTCAGAAAAGGTTTAATCAAAAGCAGGCTGGTTTAGCGAGGCCTGTTCTTTGGAAATCTGTAGGCCGACACAAGCCTTTAAGCAGGAAACTACACAGATTTCAAACAATCTATGTGAAGAATTGTACTAAGCAGTGTGAATTTGGAACTGAGCATGAGAGTAAGATGTGATCTTTCTTAAATGCTGAATCTTATTATGTTGTGCATTTCAACCATCAATATGAACTCATCCATGATAAATTATTAGCTAGTTATTAGCATCTGCTTCTCTTCCTACTCATCTACCACATCTTGGAAGCCTGAATGACTGTTATCCATTGGCACAGTCATTTAGTTATCAACATTGCTGTGTCTCTTTCTTTTAGCTAAGGGGAAACTGCTCCCGTGCTTCTGGTGTTTCCTAGTCCTTCAACCACGCTGACAGGCCAAATGGAAGATCGCCTCTCTGTCTGGGCCTTTTGCAACTCAGATTTGGAACAGCCTACTCACAAGAGCTTGAGTTTTCTGCCAAATCTCTCACTGAAGACCTCCAGAGCAATTTGCAGAAGGAATTTGTGTTGCATAATGTACAGTATTTTTTGCTCTATAAGACTCACTTTTTCCCTCCTAAAAAGTAAGGGGAAATGTGTGTGCGTCTTATGGAGCGAATGCAGGCTGCGCAGCTATCCCAGAAGCCAGAACAGCAAGAGGGATTGCTGCTTTCACTGCACAGCGATCCCTCTTGCTGTTCTGGCTTCTGAGATTCAGAATATTTTTTTTGCTGTTTTCCTCCTCCAAAAACTAGGTGCGTCTTGTGGTCTCATGCGTCTTATAGAGCGAAAAATACGGTAGTTTTGACAAGGAAGGGAGAGAAAACATAGGAGTTAATAGATCCTAAATTTTGTTAATGCAGCCAATTTTGAGCTAGACTGTTCAAGAGTGTAAGTCAGTATAATGCAAAAACCTACGGTATGTTCCCATGCTTTCAAGTATCTGTGCATATGCTCGCCTTGAACAGATGATCAGTGCTATAAGTTTTCATAGCAGTGTGCAGTGGTTAGAGTGTGTGATTAAGACCGGGGAGACCCTGAGTCAAATCCCCACTCAGCCATGGAAAGCTCACCGGAGAACTTTGGGCCAGTCATGTTCTCTCAACTTAGTCTACCTCACAGGGTTGTTGTGAGGATAAAACAGGGAAGGGAAAGAACTCTGTATGTCACCTTGAGCTCCTTGAAGGAAAGGTGAGGTAGAAATGTAATAATAAATTAAATAAACCATAGAACCATAGAATTGCAGAGTTAGAAGGGACCACAAGGGTCATGTAGCCCAACCCCTTGCAGTGCAGGAAACCTTTGCCTAAAGTGGGCCTCAAACCCACGACCCTGAGGTTAAGAGTCTCCTGCTCTATTTTTTTTTTAACATTGGCACTGCAGCACTATTGTTACTTCCCTGCCACACTGATATATTCATTGTATATTCAGATGAGTTGGGAAGTGGAGGGTTGAAGACCGTATTATAGACAGAGCTCAGAGCTGTTTAAACCAGGATTGAATTACTTTTGCCCCAATCCTTTGGAAACAAAAGTCAGAATGAACTTTTCTCAAGCTGAGGATACAGTATGAAAATGTTCTCCTGGGTCTTTTATATTCTCTTCCAACATCTCTGCAGTTACAATAAAACATCATTGTGACCATGAAGCAATAAAGGAAACAAAAAACATTCATTTTAAAAATAAATTGTAGAGTGATTGTCTAGTTGCAGTGTCCATTTGATCTCACTTTCTGCTACTAATGGGTGCCTTTTTCTTTCCATGTATTTTTTGGTTCTGCAGTCCTTTGGGAAAGGATGAGATTCAGTCTGTTATTTTAGAGGTTAAAGAAGGGGGACAGGATTGTTCTCTGACCCAGTCAGCAGATCTCCTATTATATTTCATTTAGGAGTAGATTTTCATCATGCCTGTTTATGTTCCTCCAGAGAGAAAAACATTTTTAAGTGATTATTTCTGATGGTGTGGAGGTTACTACAGTTTAAGTCTACAGGACTCTAGGTATGTGCAGGCAGTTTTCAGTGGTTTCTCCAGCAGAAACTGAAGAAGTTAAATTGGATTTGTTTCAGTTTTAATATTGAACTTTTCCCTTTATGCAACTGCAAAATGAGTGAGGCTTGAAGGAATGCATCAAATCAGCTCTACTGGAACACATTATTATTCTTCCAAACTTGGCAAGAAAAATTAACCATGAATAACATGTGCTTCCTCAAATTAAACACACGGATTTTTGGACCAGAGAGCTGCACAGGTCAGAATGGAGAAACAAATACTCACTTGTTAGGATCCTAAGTCCTTTAGGTTTTCCCTCTGTGGGTAATAGCAGCTTTGGGAGGGCGCTGGCTTGATTTGGGGCTATAGTGCAAAGGCAAAGGCTTGCACCCTCCCTCTCCTGCATCACCTTCCAATCTAGATCTGCCGCCAACTCCATACTTGGACATTCTGTGGCAAATTTATGTAACAAAATGCATATTTCTTAAGTGTAACTAAAACTTCTAAGGGGTTTAACAAAGAATATTCTCACCTCTACCTAGTTTTATGTGTTTATTGCCTCCATAAAAGAGATGCAATATGGAATTGGAAATTGCTAATTTAGATAAGTCACCAACTATGAAATTCAGGGTATTTTACCCGTACACCCAGAGCCCAAATGGATGCTTTAAAATGAAAACGCAGGAGAGCTAAAGTAGGATGTCCTTAACAAGTATTAACTCTTGGTTCTGAAGTGTTACACCATGGAGGACAGTGTCAAACTAAAAACATTTTTAGTAGCAGGGGGATTTATTATTATTTGTGTATCAGAGACCCTAAAAAGTATGAAAGGTCCTTTGGGAAGGTGTAATAGCTAGAATGGAACTATTTTATAAATAAAATCATAGTGAAAAAAGATGTGTGGTGTGTTGGAGACCGTCACTAACAATATATTGCATAAATGAACCTTTTATTAACCTATTTTTAGCCAGAGCCCACTTTTAATAATAAAATAGAAAAAAATAGACCAGAACACCAGGTTCTAAGGATCCAAACCAACACAGCATCTGTGGTACAGAAGACTAGATAGGAATGCTGCCACTAGATTTAAGAATCCATATTGAGAGATCAATGTGATCAAAAGTTTTGCTCTGATCCTCAGCTATGATATGTTTGTCTTCCCCTGCGCAGTTGCATCTGCAGTTGGTACATCTATCGACGGATTTCTTAAAAAATATCGAAATGGCGTCCCTAACAGGTTAGTATTTTTGCTCCACAACTATGCAGAGTTAATTTAATTCTTCAAAAGCCATTCAACCAGTGACGATAAAATGCATCGTAATCTCTTGGCTGTCTAATCACGAATCACATCAGAGATGGGTAAACAGTGTGCTGCTTGCTGTGAAAAATTATCCTTGAAAGAATGCCAAATGCCTTCCAACACTGGCATAAAAACACACATCTCACCTGGAGAAAAGGGTTGGCTATGAAAAGAAAGGGTTGGCTATGAAACGAAAATATTGGGGGTTAGGGGCCACTCAAGGTGACTTGTGCCCAACTTAATTCTGCTTGCAGGTATCTGAGCATAGAATCATAGAATTGTAGCTGGAAGGGATCATCTAGTCCAGGGGTTAGTTTACTTTTTCAGGAGGGGGCTGGCTGGTCCACTGTCCCTCAGACCTTTTGGGAGGCCGGACCCACCCTCTCCCAAAAGCACACCCCCCCGGAAAGGCCCCCCTCTCCAGAAAAGGCGGCGCCGCCACCTCATATTCGGCAGCGTCGTCGGCCTCGGCCAGGGGTCCGCAGGGCGCAGAGCCCAAGCCGCTGGCCTGGGTGGTGGAGGCAGCCTCCCTGCCGCTGCTGCTTCCTCCCACTTGGCTCTTGGCCATACATGGCCACCTCAGTGAGAAGAAAGGGGCGTCACCCAGAGGCATCTGCAGCTTCAGATTGGCTGCAGAAGCCGCGCCAGCATCACAGAAGTCAGTTCCTGCGCGGCGAGGCTTCCGCACCGGGCCAGTTTAGCACAAGGACTGACTGAGCGGGTGGCAAGTTTCGCAGGCCAGATTAATGGGCCCGGTGGGCCACACCCAGCCACCATGCCTTAGTTTGCCAACCCCTGATCTAGTTCAACTCCCTGCAATGCAGGAATATCCAGCTGTCCCATATGGTCTCCTGGTATGCCCCACAGAGGACCTTACGGTCCGTAAATAATAACATCTTGGAGGTCCCGGGCCTCAAGGAGATTAGTCTGGCCTCAACCAGGGCCAAGGCCTTTTCAGCTGTGGCCCCGGCCTGGTGGAATGCTCTGTCACAAGAGACCATGGCCCTGCAGGATCTAGCATCTTTCCACAGGGCCTGCAAGACGGAGCTGTTCCTCCAGGCCTTTGGCTGGGGTCCCATCTGACTTCCCCTTTCTCCTTATAAGAACTTGCATGAAAGTGGCCCCCCAACTTTTCTCACAGGCTCATACAAGATCAGTATAAACAGTTAGGCCTGGTGAGCATATAAGGTCCCCATCCCTAATTTGCAGGTTGCCATCTGATTGGATTTCACTTTGATTCTGATTTGATTTTAGGGTGCATTTTAATTAATTGATTGCTTTTATGGTAATATGTTATATATGTTAGCTGCTCTGAGCCCAGTTTTGGCTGGGGAGGGCGGGGTATAATTAAATTTAGTAGTAGTAGTAGTAGTAGTAGTAGTAGTAGTATGGGGATTGAACTTGCAACCTTGGCATTATCAGCACCATGTTCTAACCAACTGAGCTATCCAAGTTGTTTACAAGATCAAACATCTTTGCTTGTATTTTATATATAACAAATCAATAGACACCTTATACTGTATTTCTTTTCTATTTTTAGGTGCTGCGATGGGTCGAAGTATACCAGTTGAACATGATGAAACTGGAGATTGGTCGCCATTTCCAGAGCATTCACTGGAAGAGGCTTTGGACCCCTCTGGTGAAAATATAGAGAATTTGGTGCCCATAGGATCTTATCCCTCTCAAATGGCTTCTCATTCATTGACTAGGCAATCATGTTTCTGTAAGCACCTTAATCGTGTGGATTATAATAATGCTGATCTGGAAGCGTCTAACCACAATCACCTGCAACGATGCCAGGATTCTAGAAGGGATATACCTCCTGGTCCATTCACTGAATCAACAGCTTCATCAGAACTTCATATTTTATCTATAGACAAAAGGAACCAGCTGCTGAGGTCTAGGCCTTCAGCTGATTCTCCTGACACTGGACACAATTCTAGTGGTCTGCAACAAAGCTCATCTGACATTTACCAAAATTCATCTGGTGAAAGTCAGGAGAATGCAAATCTAAACCAAACTCAATGTAATAGACCACCAGTAGACCTACGAACAGAAGATGCAGGATATGATTCTCAGCCTCTGGATCTTATGGGCATCAGGCAGCTAGAACCTCCATTGCCACTTACTTCCGTGTTTAACCTCCAAGACCTTCCAAGGCCTCTGATGTCCAGAGAGTTCCCGCAGATGGACCCTCAGCCATATCCTGTGTTCCCACAACTAGCCCATCCTTCCCCACAATCTCAGTGGCATCCTAGATACTACATTCCTGGGGATTTACATTGCCAGAATCCATGTAAGTTAACTGGTCAGGTATTCAGAATACTTTTTTTCCTAAGTAGCTTAGAGAATTTTGCACAATGTTTTTCCAACTATATTTAATCATAAGAAACGTGTGCTTCTGGCTTCTAGCATTTCTTGCCATCCACTTTTATGTTTGCAGTTCTTAGCTATACCAGTGACCTCATAAAGGCTGGGGATTCCATTCAACAAATCAGCTGCGCAGTTCAGATGTTTACACTTCTGAACGAGAAATCTCTGCAAATCTAATCCTCACATTTTGTGATCTGACACTTGCCTTTCTCTACTATAACTTCCTGTCCTGATAATATTTCCCTTTTTCATTCTTTAATCACTTCCATCATTTTTCTCCTTCCTTTCTGTCAGAATCTGAAGATTCAATAGTTTTCTCTCCTATTATCAACTTGCTAAAACTAGACTAAGGGTATGCATCAACTCTGTATGTACCCAAAATTACAAGGCAAATCAGGGTGATCTGGGGAAGGTTCTCACATTTCTGATTGCACCATTAAATGCCTTCTCCTCTGGAGAGATCTCTAACATATCCCCAAAACTCTGTGGTGGGAAATGTCTACCCCGACCACCACCACGGACCCTTGGAGTAACAAGGGCCTTACTAGGGGTGACATTTCCTCCACCAGTGTGCCAGTGTGGTGTAGTGGTTAAGAGCGGTAGTCTCGTAATCTGGGTAACCGGGTTCGCGTCTCCACTCCTCCACATGCAGCTGCTGGGTGACCTTGGGCCAGTCACACTTCTTTGAAGTCTCTCAGCCCCACTCACCTCACAGAGTGTTTGTTGTGGGGGAGGAAGGGAAAGGAGATTGTTAGCCGCTTTGAGACTCCTGAAGGGGAGTGAAAGGCGGGATATCAAATCCAAACTCTTCTTCTTCTTCTTCTTCTTCTTCTTCTTCTTCTTCTTCTTCTTCTTCTTCACCAACCCAGTCCTTCCTGGCAATTAATGCTAACTTTCCACCCCTCCTTCCCCTGAGCAAATCAATGTAGAAATTTCTTTCCCTCAACACCCCTGCCTCCCCTCAGTTCCCAGGTTCATGCTGTACTGCAGAAATTGTAATGTCTGTGTTCAGGGGGGGAAATGTGAAAGGTGCCCTGTTCCTGCATTAAAACCCCTATGGGTATCTGCCTACAGTTTATCAGGCGCCATACTCTGGAGGGGCTGCAAGTTTCATTCACTTCTGTGAAAAGTTATAGCTGTTTTTAGATTCCCTGTTATAGTGTATTTACCCACATCAATGTGCCTCATCTTCCCTGGGTGGCTTATGGCTTTCATAGCCATCTGCTAGTGTTGTTACCTGACAGATAGTTGGATGCCATGTCCTCTTTCGTGTCATCCCTGCATTTTGGCACCCTGATGCTTCCAACTAGAAGCAATCCCACCACGTGCCCATAATGTGCCACGTTCTTGCACAAAGCTGCACTAGATGAAGATTTATAATTTCCATGATGAGAAATGATGATACAGTGGTACCTCGGGTTACAGACGCTTCAGGTTACAGACTCCGCTAACCCAGAAATAGTACCTTGGGTTACTTCAGGATGAGAACAGAAATTGTGCGGCGGCGGCACAACAGCAGCGGGAGGCCCCATTAGCTAAAGTGGTACTTCAGGTTAAGAACAGTTTCAGGTTAAGAACGGACCTCCAGAACGAATTAAGTTCTTAACCCGAGGTACCACTGTATTTGAAAAGGTATAAGTGATAATTAGGAGGATAGCTGAAAATGCTCAGGAATCCCCAGGCCTGGGACAGTCTGGTTCATCATGCCTTTCCATGGAAGTGTTCAAAGTTTGAGCCACTATCACATCAGATTTATTCACCCCACTAGGGAAACCTAGAACATAAAGACAAAAATTACCTGCTAAATGGACCCAGACTACACCGCCCCCTCATTTCTCGCCCTGTTAAATATATACTAGTTTAACAGTGCTACTTGAACAACACTTTCTTTAAAACATGAGCCATTATGTAATTTGAGCCATATTTCAAGAGCCTCCCCCCACCCCACAAAAACCCCAAACAACATACTTGTTCAGAGCTGGAGGCAGTATTTTGCTTACTAACTTCCTATCTTCTACGAGGCATAAAATGGCTTCCTGACAGCTTTTCACATTTCCAATGATTACTGGGCAATCATCGCTCACAATAGGGTTTTGTACTTAATGTGTTCTAATGTGCACCTTCTAGGCAGAAACAATCTAGTGTGCTGTGCTCCCAGGCAGCCATCTAGCCAGGGCATCTGCTCTCTCATATTCATAATAGACTCAGCACTGCATTTCAGCTGCATTCTCTCAATGATAATGCCTTCTGAAATGAATGTTACTTTTGCAAGGGAGTTCCTAGTATTCAAATCACAGGTATGTGATTGCTGGAGGTGAAACCAGCTCATATTCCCATGGAAGGAAGGGCAAGATAAATTGCTGGAGCTGGAGCATTCCTAGTTCTTGCATTTCCGTCACAAGTTTTGTAGCTTTTTGAGTTTATGATCACACCAAAGTGAAGCACTTTGAGACTTTGTTCATTTCAATGAGTTAACATGGTGTCTAAGGCCACAATCCTCCCCACACTGATCTAGAAGTAAGCCTCATTTATTTATTTGTTTATTTCCAACATTTGTTTCCCACTTTTCTATAACTCATAATCAAACTGGATTATAGTAATCAATCAAAAAATCAAATGCTTCCTTTGATGTCAATATGCAAAGGGTTGCCCTGTTCCTCTATCCTATTCATTAGTTTGCTGAAAGAGTGCTTAATTTGGCCAGGTGTTTTCTTAAAATCTAAAACCATAAGAAAACCATGAAAAATACAAAACACAATCTATCTACAACTAACCAATTTTAAGACTATTGATTTCAGTGGGACAGTGAAGCACATGCTTAAATCCCTAGTAGAAATGCTTGACTTTGGCTGAATTGTGCCCAAGGTTTTCAAGGAGAGAAACCTGATTGCACTGTGAACTTAAACAAAAACAACCCTCCAGTATTGATGCTCATAATTTTATTTCACACCATTTTAGTCTGTTCACAACACTGGCAATTTTCTTAATTGTCAAGATTCTCGATTCCAAATCTGCCATATCTTCCAGCGTGAGGTAACATACTGCTAACCTTTTCTGGAAGTAAAAAAGTGGATCATTCCCATTAGGTATACTGTGAACCTATTTCCATCACTCAACTAGTGAAGCGAACTTTACAGCCTGCCACTACATCGCGGGCATCACCTTCAGCAAATTGGAAGTTCTGCTTAAAGTGACAGAGACCATTTTTTAGTACACAATTTCATTCTTAAGCCTATCGATTCTAATTGGTGCAATGTGTTAAATTCGTAGTTTGATCATATTCATTAGCTGTTTTCTTAAATTCTGTTGTTCAAAGGTGACTTAACTATGCAGTGGCTCAAGTTTTCCTTTTCTACTCTTAGATGGGCAAAGACGCTACCAACACTTTGCACAGCCACCTCAACCACGGCTTCCTGTTCCTGGCCCTTGTGTAAGAGCCATCCATCCTGGCCGGCAAATAATCCCAAATTATTCCAGTCCTCCTTCTCCTAAATGCAATGAAGAAAGGCTCCCTGAGAGAGAGAGCTCTTCTGGAGAATTTCAAAGATTGTAGTAAGTTTGTCCTGAGATTCACTGGAAAATTTCAGCTGCAAGAAACTGGCGGAAGCTAACGCAAGCTTTTCAGAGGCTGTCTTGACTGTAGCAGTGGTGCTATTGGTATGCATAAGGTGTTGTTTTAACTGTGGCAGCTAAAGTAGGTCTAAACAGCCTTCCCCAATCAGGTGCCTTTCCAACATTTTGGACTACAGCTCCCATAATCCCTGATCACTGACTGTGCTAGCTGGAGCTGGTATAAAGGCCTGGGTGATTCACAGTACCAGACTGCTTTTATATCACACAGAGAGGGTTTTTCAGAATGCCGAGTACGTTTATCTCTTTTTTGCTACATTTATAACCCAGTTTTTGGCCAATGCACTGCAGGAACTTTGCAATTTAAGATATTAGAACAAGCAAAGTTAAAAGCTAAAATAATAAAGCACTGGCCACAGAATTCTTTTAGACCTCTGGTGGTCTCTTCAGGGGCTAGTGGCACATGCTCCCTGCCCTGGGCTTATTGGGGGGCTATTGGATCTTTAAGCAGCCTCTGGAAAGATGCTGGAGGGCCTCCTAGAGAGACTCTCTTAGGCTATTTGTGATCTCTTCAGGAGCTGACAGCATGAGATCAGTCATGCATTGAGCCACCTTTTTATTGCTAAAGTGACTTTTTCGTAAAAGGAAAATTTTCTCATTAAAAATAGCGCATGTGTTGTTAGAATCAGCAGCTTTTATAATGACTCTTCATGTTTTTCCTAGTGGCCAGTTTCAGAACCAACTACTGCATGGTGGAGCATCATCCAAGGCTTATGGCGCTCATGAGGACATCTATAGGTGCCCTTCTGATTCCATGGCTCAGCCTAATGGCCCACTATGCCCAGCTGCCATTCCAAGGCCTCCAAGTAATTTTGCAGTCAGGGGAACACTGAGGACAAGTAATTTGCCAGAAGAGCTGCGTAAGTCCCTCACCCCACCGCCATGTTTGGAAAATTGTGTATAAAGCCATAGCATTGGTTAGTGAAGAAAGTGGATGGACCAGTCCTAGCAGAATCATGCATACATAGAACCACACTCTCCTGTTGATCACAGTAACTTCTAGTGCTGCCTCATCTTAACAGCAGATAACACCAGGGCATGGCCTTTTAAAATTGGTTTCTTCTAGTTGTCCTGGAAGTGGATCTTTTTCACCAGAAGCCGAGCTATATACTTAAAGGGCCTGAAACTATTCCCGGTGGAGACTGCCTGGATACAGCTCTGCTAGGCCTGAGGTTCTTGCTACTCCCCATACCCTTGATTTAACCACATCCACATTTTGGGGTTCAAAGTAGCATGCAGTTCAAAGTGTTAGGCAGGCACCATGCAATTAATCTGGAGAACAGACAGCTAGAAGGATTAGGAGGAAGTGATATTTTCATGGCTTATAACAGTCGTATTTATGAACTTTCATTTTTTTAATGTTAGGGTCCAGGGAATCATTAGGTGGTTGGAGAAGGAGCATTTTCCATTGAAAGTGTCATATACTCTGAGGGTTTATGCTTTTCGGAGCAGGGACATGGGACAAATTAAAGGTATTCTAGAGGTCTCTAATGGAGATGCCTAGCATGATCACAAGACACTGAGCCAGTTCAGCTCCATTGTACAAATAAGAATCAACCCAGTCAGATGGGTGGAGTATAAGTAATAAATTATTATGACTATTATCTAAATCAAACAAGATAGAGCTTATTGTCTGCTCTGTGCTAGTATAACAAAGAAAAGGCAAGCGCCTTTTTCTGGTACTTTGAACAATACTTTGATCATCTCTCTTAGGTAAAGTCTTCATAACCTACTCTGTGGACACAGCTGAGGAGGTCATGAAATTTGTGAACTTTTTGTTTGTAAATGGATTTCAGACAGCTGTAAGTACTCTATTCTGGAAGGGTGTTTCCCTTTGCTGGAATTCAATCAAGAATGTATGAAATCAGTTGTCTATATCTTTAAAGCTTTGTCTTCCTTTTTAATGTTCCTGCCTGCGTTGATGAATTGTGTATGCAATGGCATGTACTCAAACCCTAAATATATGAATGAGGGGGGAAGAGGCTTAAGTGGTGTATTTGAAATTCCAATGCAAAGTTTATGTAATACACTAAGTGGAGTAAGGTTGTACTGACAATCCTTTGGAACATTGAAACTGTTTCTACATCACCTGTACAACACAAGCTTATGCAGTTTTGCTTGGAAGCAAGTCACACTGTGTTCAATAGGGCTTCAGGGCAAGTGTGGATAGGGTTGTATTTTCCCTCAAGGTCACTGAAGGAGTTCAAGGTTAAACAGTGGTCTAAACTTTGCATCACAGCCCAAACCCCAGGCAGTGAACTGTCTTGGAATACAAGAATCCTACACAACAGCACAGGGGACAAGATGGAATGACCTCACAAACTCTGAATAATGCCTCTTTTTTTCTAGAGGGGGAAGTGATTCTTTGCCACTTTTGACAAACTGGGGTTCAATCTTGCAGAATACTAGGCAAGGTGATATGGAGCCATGGCTCAGTATTGCTAAAGACCATGGAGGGGAAGGCAGATAATGGAAATTGAAACAAAGCATTGGATGGAATCAAAGGAGGACAGTACAGAGTCAATAATGCAGTAGTACAGAAGAACATTTTTGAAGCAGGAGGTCCAGAACAAAACCATTAAAATACACTGAAAGTGTGTACGGTTTTTGCAGAATACACCTGCTGTCAAAGACCCATCTGGAGTCGGCCTCAGGTGACAGAAGGGGAAAATAATTAGCTGAGGTCCCTGGAGATTCCTTGTCAGCTGTGATATTGCTAGCAGAAACTTACCAAGCTGCAGAAATGCCCTGGCTCTTTGTGAATAGAGAGCCTTGTTAGACTATGTACACTTGCACCTCAGCTTTTGAACTGGGAAACTACACATTGAGGGTAGAACCATATTATGCCTTCAAAGCACATCCAATAAACATTTAAAGAGCATGGCTTCCCCCAAAGCATTATGGGAACTGTAGTTTAAGGTTGCAGGGAATCGTAGCTTTGTGAAGAATAAACTAAACTTCCCAGGATTCTTTTGAGGGAAGTCATATGCCTTCAATATGCATTGGAAATACTTTGTGAATCTTCTTTGTATTGATGGAAATATTTGCCTCTGCGCACAGAGCTGAAGAAATGTTAATATTTCCCCGTTCTTATAGATTGATATATTTGAGGACACAGTTCGAGGTATTGACATTATCAAGTGGATGGAACGCTACCTGAGTGATGTAAGTAAAGGGGGAAAAGGTGGTTCTTGTACAAGTATTTTCCACAGGCAGCTCAAAGACAGTTTTGGGCATAGGAAGCTCAACGGCAATCCTTAATGAATCAGTCCTTAAGACAATACTGGTAAGAACCCACGGACTGAAACAGAAGCATCTCCTGCCCCCCTTGTGACTTAATTATTCATGTTGTTCCTACCCTTGCCTCCCCACCCATTCTGTCTAATTTAAAATGTGAGCCTTCTGAGATAGGAGAACTTGGCTTTCATAGATCTGTAAAATGCCTGTGTTAGCCACATATTTATTTGTTTAGGTTTTTATATGTTGCACGCAGAAGCAAAAACATTTGTGATTTTAGCTTATAAATGCAAACAAAATAAAATTAACACATCAGGCCTTTTCAAGCATTCCAAATGCGTGGGGAAGGAGGGGGATTTATGCCAGCCATGCCCCAACATCCTTGTGGGTGCACTTTCAATGTCCATTGCACACCCCACCCCAATCTTCTCAGGAAGTCTGAAAAAAGTTTGTAAACACTTTCCATTTCCAAATTTCCTCATGATAGGAAACCTATGCATTTTGGAACCCTGGTTGACATAGAGGCTTTGCATAGAAGATACCGCTAAGTATTTCAGGATCACAAACGAAAGAGCACAATCCTAAGCATATCTGCTCAGAGGTTAAGTTCTACTGAATTGAGGGAGGCTTACTCCTGGCAAAATGGAGTTTAGGCTTGCAGTCTAAAGCATTTGGGGAAGGAGGACCTACATAAGATTAAAATAACTGTTGACAAGCTGTGTGCATTCCACAATGACATTGTGTTAGTGCTAAGTGTACAGCTGAACGCTGAATCATGCCTTCACTTTAATTATTTAAAAATAAACAAGTTCTTTCCAGGGGCCCCAAACCATGAAAACAGGCTCAAAAATGTTTCAGCAAGGTGAATTGGCTGCTCATGGGTGTGTGTGTGTGTGTGTATGAACAAAATTCAGTTAAAATCCTCATTATACCTCTTCAAATGAAAAGTAAAACTTAATCAAGACACAATCTGAAGCTGTTGGGGCACAGCTGCTACGCTAGCTTCCCAGCAGTGAGCCACTAATGCTTACCTGGACGGGGAGGTCGCAGAAACAACAGCATGGCGACTCACCTGCCAAGAAGCTGGTGTTGTGGCTCTGTCCCACCTGGCAAACTGCTTCTGGACACAGCAATTAAAGCACAGACTGGAAAAGCTCTTACGGGTTCTTTTTAAAAATCACCAGTGACGAGGGTGGGCATATTAACTTCCTGTAGAAGGGCATCCTGTAAATACGGGAGCCTCACTGAAAAGGCCATGTCCCTAGTTGCTGTTCATCTTCTTAGTGGACCAGGCAGTAGGGCCTATGGGGCTGATCTTCATGCTCAGGCAGGCTCGTTGTCAGGAGCTGGAGTCTGGTGCAGGTCAGCAATAAAACAATAAAAGCCCCTGATGTCAGTGAAGTTAACTCTTTATTCAAAGAAATAAAACAGCTCAGTCCTAGTGATCCAGGCAACTCTTCCGAGTAGGTCTTGCCTCAATGGGGCATTAGTGAGGACTGAAGGTCCCTGCCTTCCCTCTGCTCTCTAAGGCTCCTCCCCTGGTTCCTTCCCCAGCAGCCTAAGGCTCCTTCATCTTGTCTCTCATTGCTCTACCCTCTTCATTCCTCTGTGTGTTCTGGGAGACCAGGAGGTGGGAAGCTGGTCACAGCAGGAGGGGGAGAGTTCCTGGATTCTTATGCAGCCTGCCTCATCTCTGTCTCCTGGTCCCCATCCTCTCCAGCCTCTGCTTCCACCTCTGAGTCTGGACTGCCTGCTGCCACAGCCTCTTCCTGCTCACAAAACCCTGTTGCCTCCAGCTTCCGACACCTCCTCCTCCCTCTTTTTCCTCTGACCACATATTGTTGTCCCACCACCAATTCCCTGGCTCTGAGCCCTCTTCTTCCTGGGGGTTCCCTTGCCTTTAGGTCATCGTAAATGGTTTAGGACTTTAAAAGACAAAACCAGCACTTTATATTTGGTCTGGAAACAAACAGGCAGGCAGCATAACCAGAAGAGAATAGGTACAAAACAGAAACAAAAGTAAGGATATTTATTAATGGTCACAATTTTATACAGGTCACAAATCATGGTCTATTTGAGCATAGAATTCAGATTCTCCTGAAATAGGGGACATATTCTACTAGAAAGAGTTTCAATTAATAAACAGTAATGGTGCATTGTTTATGCATACATTATTTTTAGATTTATGTTTCTGGAAGATAACCTGGTCAATGCTAAAATGTATTTCCCCCCCCCCTCTCCATTTTAAAGTATGTTAAAATTTACTAGTAGAGAGAGAGCCTGGAAATCTGGTATGAGGAAATACAGTGTGCAGAGATTAGTTTTGCTTCATTGCCAAAATGCACTGGATTGTCTTATGCTTCCAGAGAACATCAGATCACGTATAATACAAACTGGCAGGTTTCCAAGCTGCTCTGCCCAACCACACTGCATTTTACAATTTCATAAAAGCGTCTTTCTCCCTGACAGAAGACAGTGATGATAATCATAGCAATCAGTCCAAAATACAAACAGGATGTTGAAGGGGCTGAATCCCAGCTGGACAAGGATGAGCATGGCTTACATACTAAGTATATCCACAGGATGGTAAGTGAGGACATGTGCTTGCCGTTTCAAAAGAGGTCTGCAGCTTCCCTTCTCCCAAATAACTGCCCTTTGTGTCTTGTCCTTCATCAGTCCTGCAGTTAAGTGCCGCTTTGTTGGTGTTCCCTGTTAGTACTGAGTGTTTTTTAGAAGCAGTGCTACTTGCGACTGCTCAGAAGTTCTGTTTGAGATAAATGTATATGACTGGCTGCTTGACTTTCTTTATGGCTTTTGCAGCCTGTTTAAATCCCTTTATACCCTTTCCCCAAGTCCCTTAATATGAGCTTATCTCATGCCTGCACTTCCTCATACAGATTCACTCCAGAAAGAGATGGGAATCCACAAACAACAGTAAATCTGACTGCCTGACCTATGAAAATAAGCATGGGGCAGGCAAGGAAGGAAATTCCCATCTGAGCTAGTGTATTCTCTGTCTCCGTGCATTTGATCTGCTCTCCCTTATGGCCCTCCCATTGCTACAGAAACTCAGCTTGCTCACACCCTCACAAAGTCGCTCTAGAGTTTCTTCTGATCAGATCAAATAAGCTGCCAACAAAGTTGGCTCCTCTTTCAGCTGGGAGATAAGTACAGTATTAAGTAAAAGAACATCCACCAGTGAATCAGACTTCTTCACGTGACACAAAAACATAGAGCCAGACTGAGAAAAAGAAGCACAAGTCTTGTTAGGGAAAGGCATAATTTCTTCAAGCATTGTTACAATGAACACTCCTAACAGGAGAAAAAGCTTCCTGATTTAGAATCATAGAATTGTAGAGTTGGAAGGGACCCCACGGATCATCTAGTCAAACTCCCTGCAATGCAGGAATATGTATGTGGCCTGTATGTGCCACAATATGTATGTGGCCTGTATAGGGATTGAACCTGCAACTTTGGCATTATCAGCACCATGTTGTAACCAACTGAGCTGGGCAGAAGTTTCAATAGTGTTTGTGGACGTTATCCAACATGAGTCCACTTTGATTAGAACCACTGTAATTAATGGACAATACTAACTTAGGTCCATTAATTTCGGTCTACTGTATAATGCAGCTGGATAGAACCTAGTGAGTTTCTTTCTTCCAACATTGCTTTGCATCAACATAGGATCATTTTTGATGAAGGGCTGTATATAAATTTAATCAATCAATCAATCAATCAATCAATCGATCAATCAAAAGGCACAGTTCAGCAAAAGCTATGTAAGCCTAAGTCATATTCCACTGCTTTCAGTAGGACTTAGTCATGATTTAAGATTAACCAGACTCTTCCCCAGATACCCAACTGGTATTTGCGATATCTAAAATTTGTGATATCTATGTCTTGGCAGCACACAAGGAAGGGACAGTGGGGAGCTCAGATCCTGATACAATTTCTGAGCTATAAGTCAAGCACCCCTTTCTTTTCTTCATGATACTCATTTGAAACATGGGAAGTAGCTTGGAGAACCAACTTACAAGCCTAATGTCCCTGGTTTCACCAAAGCCTAGGAAACATCTGTGTGTGCACAGCAGGTCCTGAGCATCAGTTGTTACTAATCCAGATTCATTTCAGACCAGAGATGGACTCTAGGGGGCTCGGAAATCAATCTGAATTGAATTAGGACAGGGGGGAATTAAACCCCTAAGCTGGTCAAAAGTCCAGGTTATTTCAGAAATCAAATATTTCAAGTATTGTTGTCAACAAAACACAAGTTATGTAGTAAGGAACTGATTAATTTTCTTTTTTATATTATTTAATATAAAACAGATTTAGATCTCATTTTCTAGTATACCTAAACAGCAGAAGAGAAAATACAATTCAACATAGTGTTAGGGGTCTTCAGTCATCAATGCATCAATGGGTTGCCTGCACACTGCAACACATGTACTTACAATGTGAAGGTGAGGGGGAAAGGGAAACAAGACACAGTTCTGCCACCTCCAAATGTGTGACTGGCACTGTCAAGAGCTGAGAATGCTGAGCAGGGCAGGGCATGTAGTTTCTGACCTGGTGTAAGAAACAGCTGGCACCACCCTGATGCTTCTGAAATTCAGTGCAGAAGGAGAGGCCTACACAAACAGGCTTGCACATGTGAAGCATAACCACTGGATTCAGGAAATGTGATACAGCAGACAAGTTGAGTAAGAATGGGCTCCAGCACAAAGAATGGTTGGAGGATAAGAATGCATAATTCTTACAATTATATTTGGGCTAATGTTGTTTTTCATATTTTAGATGCAAATTGAGTTTATACAGCAAGGAAGCATGAACTTTAGATTCATTCCCGTGCTTTTCCCAAATGCAAAAAAGGTAAAGAAAACTGATTAATCATGCTATTTTTATTTCTTTTTACAACCCGAGACAAAAACCTTCAAAAGCCTTTTTTGAATGTTGAATAAAATCATGTTAGTATTTGAAGTGGCACCTTAGACAAATGCTTCATAACATTTTTAGATAAAGGTCTAGTTTGATTTCAGTAGTGTGCTTTTTATTCAGCGTGACTGGCACAATTTATCCTGTTTTGATGGACTATACCCATTGTTTCTATTTCCCCTCTTTGAACTTATATATGAGGTAGCTTTGAACCCCTCTGCTCAATATAGTACCAAACACCTGTTTGATGAGCAGCTGTGGAGAGACCTTACATGCAGTTGTGTTCATGCCGCCTGCTGGTCCTGTCAAAGATAGGTAGCAATCTCACAGCAGCCTTTAGAAAAGGAACAGAGCAATCTTTGTGCCATACGGGGAAATCTCACAACCAAGTATGATCTCTTTCCCAATTTTCTCTTCTCAAATCCCACTGAGATGATCAGGCTGTAGGAATGCTGTTTTCTCCAACTATTTGGATTAGTGGGGATCCACTGCCGGGGGGGGGGGGTCAGCAGTCTCCTCAAGTGTGATTACGGGAGAAGATATCACTTACTACAAGATCCTCTTTCTGCATGGAACTTTGCTTGCCTCCTTGGGGTGCCTTGGTGAGGACACTTGGAGGGGAGGTTCTGACATATGTGGTGATGTAAAATAATTTCCATGGTCCCTCAGTTTGAAGGCTGGGGAGTGCATTTTGGGACTATGTCTACTTTATGTCAGTTAAAGAGCATTAAAACTAAGTGATGGTTAATGCCACAATGTGCTGACAGCAATGTTTCACACAGGTGATTTCTACAATGAATTATTCAAATTGCACCATAAGCTGAGAGGGGACCCAAAGCATGACTAATTGCTTGTGTTTTGGCAAAGGCTCTTAAGAAAGGGAGGGAGGGGAAGGTATATGCCTGTGACTGTGATGCCTTCAGGTTTCTGAAAAGCTGAAATACAGAACGGTATTTAATATAGCTGCCTGCCTTCCACCCTCCCTCCCCCACAGGAGCATGTGCCTACCTGGCTTCAGAACACTCACATCTACAATTGGCCCCAAAATAAAAAGAACATTCTGCTGCGGTTGCTGAGAGAAGAGGAATATGTTGCTCCTCCGATAGGACCTTTGCCCACTCTCCAGGTTGTGCCTTTATGAATGTCCATGAAAGTGCATATGAAGCGATCGTTGTAGAACTGTTGGCTGGCAGCCAGGGTTTTCCTGGCTTCCCCTTCTAGGGTGATGAACAGCATGTGCGCACAGACACACACACTAGAATTGTCTTGGGTTAATGCAAGCCCATGTGTTTTCTTTTATTCTGAATGTTTCCTTCTGCAACTGATCAGGCACGTTGCTTCCCTGGCAATATTTAAACAAACTGCAAATGGAAATAATGTCTCATTGCTTTGTCTTCTAGCAACTTGCTTTCGAAGTCTGCGGCACAGCCAGTTAGTACAGTGAGTGGCACTGTAATAAGCAAAACAATTGCATTCCTGTTTCCTCTGGGTTCCTTTTATTATTGGCCAGCTGTTCTTGCATTGTGCAATGGTCTCCTGCAGTCATTTCACATACACAATAAAACTGTGGTCTTTCGTATGGATTGCTATCGTTCTCACCATAGAGAAAGACACGAGTGTTTCAACAGTTTAATTGTGGGTAAACACAGACATTAACCCCCTCTTCAAGGTTAATGGGTCTCCTCTCTCTCTGTGTGTGTGTGTGTATGTGTGTGTGTAATCTTTTTCATACATCATGGAGTTTTCTTTGCTGGTGTGGCTGTGAACCATAGCATAATGATTTTATTCTGGATTCGGGCAGCATAAACTGTTAAGCGCAGGTCAAGCACCATCTGTGCTCTATTTGAATACCCTACCACTTATTAGGGTAGAGCAGCACATTGCACTTGACATGCGGCTGCTCCCCCAAACAGCATCCTCTAATGTCAGTCTCCCCTATTACATGCAGAATTGCTTATCCTATGACATGACAACTCCATGAACTGCATTTCTTTACCAGTGTCAGCTGGGGATACTGTATGTAAACCCGAGGGATCTTTGTTGAAGAGGCAGCTGTTGACATGGGTGGAGGACAGTTAAAGGCTACATTCCCTGTTCAACAAGCGATGGAAGCTTACCCAACCCCCCCACAAGCCTAATAGAAGCATGAGGGTTTTTTTACAGGATTGCAACTGGGATGATAAGGCTTAAAGCTCACCTCCTTGTGTGTTGTGGTACTGATCAAACTCAGGGTTCCTTAACTATTGCTCATTACAAAAATAAATAAACAAACACCACCTATGACTGATTTAGCATTCTGAGTAGTTCTGCCCTTAGACTGTAACCTGCGACATATTGGGAAGTAAGTTCAACTGAAGCTGACAGAACTTCATTCTGAATAAAGCTGAACATGGAATAGGTTGGAAAAAGTTTACTGCTGGTTTGACTTAATTAAAACTAGTGTGAAAGGGGAAAGGAGGCCCGATAGTATAGATTATGAAAATGAGTCTCAGAACATGCCAGGAGTTGAAGAAGAAATATTACCATATATTTGCTGCCCAAATCCATTATGTTTCCATGTAAATAACAACATAACAAATGAGATAAGCGCTCAGTTAATTAATGAGTACATTAAGGCTGCCATTCTTACCTAGCAGAAATTATTGATCTGGGGTAATCATGAAGGTAGAAAGTTGCCACAAGAGCATGTTTAGAATGAGAGAATGTGTCTTCCCCCACCGCCCACCAAGAGTAATTGGATTTATATAGGAGCTAATGCAGTGCAGTTTCCCCTCTCAAAACAGTATTTCAGCTGACGCACACACAAACCTCTAACTCCAAATTGAATGCCAATTTCATTGTTCTCTTCAAACCCATAAACACCCATACATTTTGGGCACATTTTATAAAAATGTTAGGGACATAGTGTATTCATACAGTTAAGTGTGTCTTTGGCACCTTAAAAATACAATACAGTGTGTTTTATAGGTTTTTGTTTTAAACACTCTTCTGAATAGGATGGGAGCATTGCAAGTGGGGGCCGCGCAAGTGCAGCTGCATCTCTGCATCAGTCCTTAGATTTCACATGGAGATGCAGCTGACAGGAAACTTCCAAAAAGGTACAAGTACCCTATTAGTCCCATGATCCACTGTAGTGCTGCACTGTACCTATAGGCATGAACTGAACATTTCATTAGTGTGCACCCAGGGGGATTTTCTTTTAAGGTGAATATTTATTGAATGCATACTCATAAATGACATTATTTTTATCCAAGGAAACTAAAGAAACTAAAATGTTTTTAAAAATTAACTAAACTTTATTTTAAAAATGCAAACTTAAAAAATGAGACACAAAATACCATTTTTTTTATTGTAGATAAACAGGCATATACAAACAGTCCATGTTCATGATTTTTATCTTTAACCAGATAAGGAGCTAACCTAAACCAGCCAAAACATATGGTGTCTTTCTTTCTGTCCTAAAGAATGAGACGCTCTCTCACCAGGTGTTATGGACTTAAATTGCTCAATCACATTACTGCAATTAACTGACGAAGCAAAGGGCAGGATGAATCCTCCTCCATCTCCTTGCTTGCATGCCACAAAAGCAGCCCCTCACTCCAAAAGATTTCTCTCTACAAAATGTGGTGAGCGGAGCTTGGACAAAGCCACAAGACAGAGATGCAGGCAGAAGGAAAGGGCTGGAATGGATCTGCAGCTTCTGCCTGCATTTGACTCTGGAAATGGCAGTGGGGTGATTGGCTCCAGTGGCGGCATTACAGGAGGAGCCAATCACCCCACTGCCACTGCCACTTCCAGAGACAGACACAGGCAGAAGCTGCAGATCCATTCTAGCCTTGTTATTCTGCCTGTATCTCTCTCTTGTCTGTTTTCCTCCTCCTTTCTCCTGCTTTTGTCTCTCCTCCCTCCGCCACTTTACCACAGGTTATGGCAACTGACAGAGCCGGGTTGCTGCTCCATACCTTCTCCTCCTATGATCCTTGTCTTTTTGAAACATTAGGATGTGTCTGGGTGTACCCCGTGTGCATGCCAATGACCGTCCCAAGAACTGCCCATTTGCCACTCTGAAGAGCCAAAACAAATGTGAGGTTAAATGCACTTAACATGCCTGTTTTTACTCTTAACAACAGCAACTGTGCAGGATGGGGTTAGGAGAATTGTGGCAAATAGGAGGGGGGGTGTTAACCACAGCAGCCCCTCCCCACTTGCTATTGTTCACACCTTGCCTCTCAAGTTGCTGCTAGCCCAATAAGAGAAGCTTCCATTAGCAAACACACACAAAATTACTCCCTCCCTTTTAGGTTCTGTTTGGCACCATTTAAACAAGAAAGCCAAAACCTATTACTACATGCGCAGCAAGATAAACAAGAGAGCTTTGCCCAAAAGAGTTGTTTAATTGAAAAGGCCTGTTGTTAAAGGCCTAGCATCCCTTATCTCAAGTTACCAGGGCTGGGGGTGCAGCAGGAATCAGGAATGACTGCTACTAACCTCTGTAAAGTTCAAAGGGAGAAATAGTTTGTAGCTCTGTGACACACAAGCGAGACAGGCTGCTGAAAGGGAAAGATAATTACTATAATTTATCACTTGTCCACATTAATGAAGCTTGGGTGAATACCTGGATTTTTAAAGAAACAAAGCTGCATATCCTTGTACAACAAGTTTACCATGGCAACAGGCAGAAACTAGCCTCTTGGAGCTATCCTATCACTGAAGGGACAGAGTAGGTTTGACTTAGACTTGAAAGAAAACAGTCACGTACTCAAAGAAATGCCAGTGGGCAGGGCTTACTAAAGCAGCTCTGCTCATGTTCTTTCTGATAATCAAGCAAAGGGTATTTGTTTATTTAAAGATTGTTCTTTGTCCTAATCAAGAATTGGCCTTGGGTTGTTTTGTTCTGCTGTTTAGAGACCTGGATCAGAAAAATAGGTAACCCTTACCTTGGGGTCCCTATAGTGTAGTGCTGCCACTTGTATTTAGATAGAAAAGGAGGGCAATGAGCTTATATTTCAGGCCTTATGTAATCAGGCTTCAGAAATGCTTCTATTTATGCCCACAGCTCCAATTCTGTACAATGAATGTAGGATGCTGATGAATCCTGAAAAGGGTCCTTGCCAGTTGCTTTGGCGAGCTTCCCTTTATCTGAAAAGGAAGAGCGGAAGCAGCAAAGACAAGTTCCTCAGTGTGCTTGTGTCCTAAAAGCCTTTTAATTGATTTCTAGTCCTTCACTGCACTTTTTTTAAAAACGCACAAAGCTCATGAATTTCAGCATAGCCACACCTGTTCCATTAACATAATATTTGTACAGTCAAGCAGCAGCTATACAGCTTAGTTTATCAGCACAGATAAGGGCCTCCCAGCAGAAGGGAAGCTCATAAAAGAACTGTTGCTCAGAGGTGCAGCTCCTGCTTTGTATCTACACGTAGGGCTAGGAAAGACTCCTGTCATGAAACTCTGGAAAGCTGGTATCAGTGTAGACAGTACTAAGCTAAATATGCCAATGAACTGACTCAATAGCATCCTATGTTCCTAAATTCTCTAAATGTATCAAAATCAAAGTTAATTTCACAAACAGTGCCCAAACATAATATTGCATATAAATCAGTTTAACAGTCTAGCTGTTTTTGTTGCTACACCACTCCCACTAATAATAATAATGTGAGTGGGCTCATGTCTAGGCATGTAAGAAACACATTTTTATCAAGCCCAGCTAACACGTGGACACAGTGTCCATGCAATACAACGTACTGTACATGGTACATAGTACAAATGTGAAGGCTTTAGCTGACAGCTAACTGAATTGATTTACACTTTATTACTAAAGGTTCTCTGTTGCTTCATTGAGACTATGTTCCTTTCCGTGCTTCCTCTCTGAGGTTCTGAATAAGGATAGGGGAGAATGAACTTCCTGAATCATTCACTTCACTACAAAGAAATGCATTGTTTTCTGACCAAAGAAGCCTATCCATCAGTAAACAGTTTGTGTGGGAGCCTCTGAAGAGTCTTCTAGGAGGAGAGCTTATTCTCCCAGATCTATTTGTCTAATGAAGTGGATCATGTGATAAATGTGCATAATGAGTTTTCTCAGTTGCCAGTGGAAATCCTAGCAGATAAAACACTAAATCTCACAGGCATCACTGGATGCATAACAAGCTGATCACAGAGAGCCAAAGTCATTTGGAGAATGCTTCCTTTTCTCAACCAGAATGAAGATGCACAAAAAAGCTAATGTACTCCATCTAAATTCTAAAACCTTGGCCTCACCAAATTCTATCAAGTCTATTACACAACATATACTACAACTTAAGAAAATGAACAAATCACAATTTGCTGTTCACCTGCCAGTTCCAATGTATGAAAGTATTACTGCCACATAGGGGGTGGGCTTTAGGGGAGCATATCCTCCCCCCCCCCCCCCGCGTTGTGAAAAAACTGTTGTACTCAATAACATAATCTGACGTATAAAATAAGATACCACAGTTGAACAACACATAGCTCTGCTTTAAATCACTGACCAAAGCTGAGGAAATAACATTACTGACATTTAACTCTGGTTCCTGTTATCTCCAATAGCAAGTGATGTGAAAGATTACCTCAGGTCCCCCCCAGGTGACCCATTTATTGAGCATTCGTGATTTCCCCCCAGGTAAATTAGATGACATTTGGCTATTGAAGGAGCATTCATTCTGATTTGTTTGTGAGGTGGTTAGATGACATTGCATCAAAGCGGTGTTATCTCACACTTTCTAGTGCATTTCCAATCACTTTCCTTATCACAAGAAGTATGATCTTTTGAGGAAGCAAGTTTGTTGCACAACTATGACTGAGCAACCTGAATTTGCCAGTATGTGACAGAATCTGACCTGGAAATAGTAAATTCGGAAGTGCCCTCAGACACAGAAGAGTCATTGACAAAGCAGACAATGGGCAAGGATGGACAAATAGTCTGATCTGGTGATAAAATAGCTTCTGTGTTCCTTTGTTTTAGAAATCCACATATGAAGTTAGAGACCTAGCTTTATTTCTAGCACTACAATACTTCTCTTAGGATGCCATTCTATGCCTATTCATGTGGGAATAAGTCCTATTAAACTCGATGTGGCTTACTCCTTAGTAGTCATGTGCAAGATTGTGCAGTTAATTGTGTTTTTGTTTTGTTTTTTTGACTGCATATAAGTAGCTAACTAGCTGAGGGCCAGATTTTGCCCTGGTATGGTTCCAAAGAAGTACAGAATCACATCTGGAATTAATTACACCATGGCTTCGTGAAGTAAGGCTCTACTTCTGCAGAAGTTATACAATGTTTAATGTTACATTTGGAAAAGCTATACTTTTTTCACTGAGCTGTGGAAAACAATCCTTTCTGTTCTATGTGGGCTAAATAAGGAGTGTGTTCTAAAAATAGTCACTCATATTGGTCTAGTTATAGCAAGAGTTATAATCGTTTACAGATCTGTGGGGATCAAGTTCAAGTGAGGACATAGAAGCAGAGAGGAACGGATTTTGCATTTGGCCTGTTAACGGAGAAGCCATGTTCTTTCTTGTTTGCTCATTAGCAGAACTGAAATGATCTTAGCTCTCTGTTTAGTTTGAGATGCTAGGGTTTCATACTTCCAAGAAATTTTATTTCATTCTGTAAAGAGATACTTATATAAATATTGTGGAGTCAGTAAGATATGGTTGAGTATAACATTAACTGTAACATTTTTTTACAAGTATCCATTTTGTTAAATATCAAAAGCACGCATAAAAAGGAAATCAAACAATTACAATGATATAGCCTTGCCACAAATACAAATAAAAACTAAACAATAAATACATACTACATATTCCAAGAGTGCAGAACATTTGGTCCTCCAGATGCTGCTAAACTACAACTTCCATCATTCCTGGCCAGCTGATGCTAATGGGAGTTGTAGTTCAGGAACATCTGGAAGGCAAAAGGTTCCACACACCTGATCTAACATGACAAATGAAAGAACAGATAAATCCATTTTCCAATCACATATTAATAAACAATTCTGTTTTCTTCTACTGAATTTTAAATGTAGCCAAAAATGTAATAAATATATTAAAAGGGTGATTGTGGTCTGCTATTTATTCAATCAGAATATATGGATAGGCACATCAGCATTCTCCGAAGCATTTTAAATGTTACCCTCAAGATAAATATAACATATGCTTACATTAGAACATAGCAAAGATTAACAGTTAACTGCAGAATAAACAGCACAATTTGAGGGATGCTACTGAAACTCACACTAGGCATAATTTTATCATTTACAGCCCTGTATTCAGAGCACTGATCTTGCATATTTCCCACTTACTGTAATCAGAAGTCCTACATGTTGAGTGATTTTAAAAAGCTAACAGTTATTTTGCAGCAGTACGCTATAAGAAAGGGATCCTACTTTCGCTTAAAACATAAGCAAGAGCTAACGAGAAAAGATGCATCTAAGAAAACTAAGATATAAGAAAAACAACCTAATAAAACATATGAGAGAATGTGAGAACCATTTTGCAAAAGCTGAAAATGAGCAGTAAATGAAATGTGATTCTGCACTGTGATGCCAATTTCAAGAAAGCCATTGCAGGCTTGAGGCAAAAGTACTAAGAACAGAAAGATAAGAACTCATCACAATGTCTGCTTAGACTGAGATGATCTGTTCCTGCAGATTCCACAGCACTGTGGGATCATGCAAGGTCCTCAGCATTCAAAGCAGCTGAAAACACAAGTAACTGTTCATTTATTTAATTCAATAAACAAAATAGAATTTTGTCATGTTTTCACTAGACAAAAACTGACCTCATTTATTAAATATTTTACTTGTTGAAACAACTAAAATATTCAAGGTTGACAGCTTTTCCATGCTCAGGGTTGCTGGACATAACACAGATTGTTTCAAAAGACATCCTTTCATACATTTTCCACTGGCAAACAGAGCTGCAGCAGAAATTATGTGTTCATTGTCAGGACCTGCAATACAATCAAATACTTCATACTAGAAAAAAACTAGCAGTAGCTAAATTTTTTCTGTTCTTCACAAATTCTGCTATTTCTCTATTCTACGCTGTTGTGATATGGAGTTCACAACTATTTAATATGTACTGCATCCCAAGTCACTGAATGCAAACCAATTCCAGCTGTTAGACTTACTATGAATGGGGAGTAGCAGAACATATTAGCATGGGGGGGGGGGGGAATAGTTCTGCCGCTGCTACCACTAATAGACATTAAATGTACCATCACAAAACTGAACTTAATCAGAACCACCAATCAAGCTATAGTTGTTAAATGTTCACACACACACAATAGAGCCATTACAGAGCCACTTATCAAAACAGCAAAATTTTTGTTTGCATTCCTGGTGGTCTTTTCAAAACTGATATTATTATTCCTTTCCATAAGTGCAAACCATAGATAATTAAGCATCAATGTTACATGACAATCCACAAGACTTAACCGTAACTTGAAATTCTATTGCTTTGAGTACCATTCACAGACACATGCTTCATTTTCTATGAAGCACACTCTACCAGTAAATCCATAGCTACTAATTCAGATGAGCCTATATAAGAAAAATGAATGTTAAATAGTTGGTAGTAAAAACTACTTTCGTTCTTTGACATGCTTCTATCTTCCTTTAAATGGTCCTGTGATTCCTTGGAAGGAGCCTCACTAGTATATTTGATGAGAAAGATGAACCCAGACCTGAAAACATTGGAAAGAAATATTTTTACTTCTTTGCATCCCTATTTTTTAACTTAACTTTTAAAAATCCATTAAAAGAGTATTTATTTCATAAACAAAGTGAAGACAGTAACTTTATATAAAAAGATTGCTCTATTATATATACACAAACACACACACTTTTAAATTGTATATTTAAACATAATAAAATCTGATAGAAATTAACAGAACAGGGTCCATCTATCACATTTGTTTCAAACTTTGCTGACTTTGGCTTATCAGTTAATATTGAGAAATTAATGCTATCCCTGTCCTCTTTACTTTTTGCAGACAGGGGGAAAATGATTCCTCACAAAATAATGTTCTGTTGATCCCAGCTTCATTATATTTAAAATTTTAGCTAGATTGATTTTAACTAAATTAATTTTGTGTAATGGTGTAATTTATTTGCACCATTGTTGCTTTGTGGAGTTATGGTTTGTTTTTAACTTTTTACCCAAGTTTTTTTAGTGTCATGCTATTTTGTTTTTAATACTATGTACAACTCAGAAGGCCATTTGGGACAGATAGGTGACTAAGAAATGACTCAATACATGCATTTAGGCAGAGCTGTTTAATTTTATTTGGTACCAGTTATTTATTCAAATTTGTAGCTGATTAATGAGGAATGTAAATGTTGCTTAGCAACAAATGTCAGAAGTTCTGAAGGGCAAAGGGCAGAAATTCCTCATTTCAACACGAAATCTGTCTAGGGCCTTGGATATTGCATAATATGGTTAAGTATCTTCTTTTCCCTATGAAATTTCTATTTTAAGAGTGGCTAACAAGCTTCAACAATGTTCATAATAAGTGTCTGTGCATACTTCAGAGGTGTATGTCGACAATGATTTTTTAAACATTAAAATAATTTGTGTGACAATTTACCAGACAATGTGTTTCAGCTCTAAACAGGATTTGAACACATCTGTTCAAGAAGATAAATACAGAAACAGACAATTGGTCTCTCCCTGCACCTCTGCACACTCTCCAAAAGCAGCTCACACTTTTCCCCTCCACGCTGTCTGCAAGGTTGTTCACACTCTCCAACTGCCCCTCTGAACACTCTCTCAAGTTGAGTGCAGTGGTGGGTAGGATTGCTGGACACCTATTCCCCTTTAAATGTTTTCAGCCAAATGTGTAAAGTTGAACTTGCATGTGTTAAATGAACATAAGTCACAGGTTATCTGTACAGTGGTGCCCCGCAAGACGAATGCCTCGCAGGACGAAAAACCCGCTAGACGAAAGGGTTTTCCGTTTTTGAGTTGCTTTGCAAGACGATTTTCCCTATGGGCTTGCTTCGCAAGACGGAAACGTCTTGCGAGTCTTGCAATTTTTTTCACTTTCCCCCCCTTTTTCTAAGCCGCCAAGCCGCTAATAGCCTTTTAGCCGCTAAGCCTTTAATAGCCGCTAAACTGCTAATAGCGCTAATCCGGTAATAGGGTTGCTTCGCAAGACGAAAAAACCGCTAGACAAAGAGACTCGCCCAACGGATTCTTTTCGTCTTGCGAGGCACCACTGTACTGGACAAAAAAGGAGGAGGGAAAATCCCCCTATATTTTCAGAAATGACCCTTAGTTATCTCTTAGGAAACTGACATACACAGAGTCAGACCACTGGTCCACCTAACTCAATATCAACTCTTGACCTGGTTTGCACATCGTATCAAACCACAGTTTAGCATTACATGTGACTTCAGTCAAGCACTTTACTATGATCTGTTAACACAAAAGCCATGGTTTGTTGCTGATTTTAACTATGGTTTAGCATTATGTCTGAACCCAGACAGTTTTCTAACCATGGTTTCGTGGTTGTTGGTTGGCTTGCCCCACTCATATTGCTCTTCAAGCAACTGGGAAACCAGCCAAGAGCAGCTGAAAAATAAAACCCTCTCCATTCTCAGCTCTTCTTGTCACTTTCTCCTAAGCTGATATTACCATTAATTGTACACTTTCTGCTTTCTAACCTCACCATCCAACCTTTGATTCACAGCTGCGGCAAAACACTGCAGATGAATTGATTTAATATTTTGGTGGATTTTTTACTGTTGAAATATTGAACTTATCTGTGGGTGAGTGGGGGAACTGAATAATGTTTTGTTGCATGCCTTACTTAACCTGCAGAGAGCTTCTCAAGAAAAAGTGAAGACAGCGAAGTATGCCTATCAACAAGGTCTGTTCCTGGAATTCCTTCCCTCCACATTCCTCTTTATAGCAGTGGCTTGGAACATTTAGAAAACTTTCATGGAACACTTCCAAAGTCTGCGCTGCTTAAGAAGGAACCATTCCCCCACAAGCAGCAATTTGTTTCCCTCTTTTCTTTCCACTAAAATCTTCAGATGGGAAGATTATAACTGGCACAATGTAAGCCAGTATACAAGAAACCAGCAGAAATTTAGCAACCATTTTATGCTTACTATTCCCTAAATTTCTACTCTTAGATTCCTGTTAGAGAAATCTGATTTGAGGTTGGCCTAAGTCCTGAAAAAGAGGCATTCCGCAGGGACACTTACCCATTATGTGAAACTCTGTTCAGCTTGGTCACATGTCCTACCAACCCAGCATAACTCATACTTATGAGTTATAAGTATCTGATACATACATATCTGATCACGTTAACAGTGAATTTTGTGTGTGTGCTTCTTATATTGGGTGACCAGTAACATAGTCCAATAAATGGGCCTAACTGATGCTTCCGCACTGCTGAGAACCCCTACTGGGTTTGGCAGATCTATTATATCATTTCAAACCACAAGAGCCCACAGTTGGCTTATCTATGTGGCACACCAATGACCAAAAGGCCACCGACAAAACTAAGCATGTGGTAACAGTAGATAAGTGTGCTTGTCCATCGATTACAGTGGCTGACAAAATAGCTCAAGGAAATCAAAAGGGCCATAACTCTTTCAAGCAGAATATGAAGGTTTCACATAGCCAGTATGATTAATAGCTATTGATAGACCTGGTCTCTGTAAATTGTTCTTATCCCCTTTTAAAACCATCAAATACAGTGGTACCTCGGGTTACATAAGCTTCAGGTTACATACGCTTCAGGTTACAGACTCCGCTAACCCAGAAATAGTACCTCGGGTTAAGTACTTTGCTTCAGGATGAGAACAGAAATCGTGCTCCGGCGGCGCGGCAGGCCCCATTAGCTAAGTTGGTGCTTCAGGTTAAGAACAGTTTCAGGTTAAGTACAGACCTCCAGAACGAATTAAGTACTTAACCCAAGGTACCACTGTAGTGGCTATCCCTATATCTTCCTAAGTTATTTATACACTGTGGGGGAAATACTTTATGTGACTTGAATCTCTTTCACTGAAGGACCACAAATATGAAAGGGGGCAAGTACACAATCCACGTTCTTTACATTACCAATGTTATAAACCTCTATAATGTCCAAAGCAGTGCAGCAACTTAAGCTTGCAATGCAGTAAACTTCAAATTGTGCACAATAGACTGGATTATTGGTGTCAAATAATTTAGCACTATTATCTTTACTAGATAAAGTGTTCGTTTTAATATACTTGCAGCATAACTTAAACTGCAGAAACAGATAAGATGTGGTGCTTGTATCCTTATAGAATAGTGTTGCTTTCCTTTGGTTAAGCTCGGGTCATTTCTGAGGTCTGTGCTGGAAGGGAAAGTAGACTATAAACACAACCTGAAAGATATTGCTGGCTTCCAGACAAACTGATTACAGTGGTACCTCGGGTTAGGAACTTAATTCGTTCTGGAGGTCCGTTCTTAACTTGAAACTGTTCTTAACCTGAAGCACCACTTTAGCTAATGGGGCCTCCTGCTGCCGCTGGAGCATGATTTCTTTTCTCATCCTGAAGCAAAGTTCTTAACCCGATGTAATATTTCTGGGTTAGCGGAGTCTGTAACCTGAAGCGTCTGTAACCTGAAGTGTATGTAACCCAAGGTACCACTGTATTATTGTGACTGGAGAAACAGAAGGGTTAACATTATTAACTGGCCAAGTGAAGCAACGCTTTCCATTTGTCATTCACTCCACTAAACACTGAGATATCTGGATGGAGGAGGAATGATTAATACGTTCTATTCCGGCTTTCAGGTTTGAATAATGGCTAGAGTCCCAAAGTTTCGTCTCAAAGGGCGGGCGGGGGGGGGGGGGAATCAGAGTATAACAGGTATCAGAATTGACGTTCCAGGTATTTCAAGTTTTGACCCACATATACATTCCCAAGCTTGAGGGTGAGGGCTGTGTGTGTATATGTGTGTGTGTAAAACACATCGCTACGCAATAGTAGGAGCAAGGCCCCTTCTACCGGAAGCCCTTTGCTCAACAGCGCCCGGGTTTAGCCTTCATATACAGGGGCTCCTACGAAAGCAGCTCTGAGCTCCTCACCTGCGGCAACGGGCGGGGCAAAGGGAAGAGCACGGCGGTTTCCACTTCCGCAGAGCACGAGAGTAGCCCCGCCCAATCGGGAACACGCGCAGCGGCAACCGCCCTTTTATAAGCAGAGTCCCGCGCTTCATTCATCTTTCTCTCCTCTGCACCGCCCCCCGCGCGAGAAGCCAAGGGGAGCGCGCGCAGAGGAGGCGTTACCATAAAAGGGCCCTTCTCTTCGCCCCCCCACCCCATATATGTCTGCGCCCCATAAATGTTAGCGGCACCCGAGATTCCCCTTTCATCACCCCTCTTGTCCTCTGAAGCGCCCCAAAGACTCACCTTTTCCTACAGACAAGGGCTTCCGAAATGGCGGCCAAACATGGACCCTGATCACGAGCAGCCCCCATCCAAGCCCCGAAGCTGCCCCGCCCATCCGCGATTCGGCATTCCCCAGGCTTCTCTCATTCCCACCCAGGCCAGCGCGGCCGAAAGCCGAGCCACCGATGCCTCCTCACACTAAGTAGAAACCAAACTCTCGCGCTAAAGCTGGAGGTGGGAGGGGGAAAGAAAGCAACAGCCCGCCCTCCCTGCGCTTCTCGGTCGGCACCGCCAACACACCCCTTCCGTCACCCAACGGCGGTGGTTGGGTCCGTGACATCATCATCATGGCAACAACAGCTGCAGCCAAGGAACTACTGCTGAGGAGCTCCAGTGGGGAGGGAGGGCGGCTTCTGACCATGTGAGGTGTACACAATCGGCTTGGCTGGGGCGAGCTTTGCCCGGGCTTGCCGCCGCCGCTGCTGTCGCCTGAGGGCTGGAGCGTGCGCGCGCACACACACGTCGGGCCCCTCCTTCCCCCCACTCCCATGAGTGCTCCGCCCGCTCGTCCATGCGCACGAGGAAGCGCGCGCGGCAGGCGGGTGAGAGGGAGGGGGCTGCGCTCGAGCTGCGGCGGGGTGGCAGCAGCAGCCGCCGCTGCCGCCGCCTGAGGAGGCGTAAGTGCGGGGTGGGGGGGCGGTGCACCCCAGCCTCGCGGTGCGCCCAACGGTCGCCCTCAGGGGCGCCTCCCCCCGCAGTGGCGAACATGTTCTCAGTGAGGGTCGTGACCGCCGACTACTACATGAGCAGCCCTCTGCCCGGCCTGGACCCCTGCCAGTCCCACTTCAGAGAGGCGCCCGTCAAGAAGGTGCCCGTCGTGAGAGTCTTCGGAGCCACCCCGGCAGGTAAGAGAGAGAGAGAGAGAGAGAACCGCCCAGCAGGTTCCCCCTCCTCCGCCCCATTGAGAAACCATTCGCGGCTCGGGAATCCTGCGAGCGCAGCAGCCCTTTTCTCGGGGCTGCCTCTCCTTTTTGTGACTGGCTGAGTGACAGGCGCTGCCTTTCCTCCCTGCGGTGTTGGCGCGCTGCAGCGGGTGCCTCACCTACCTGCCGCCGCCGCCGCCACCCCTTTGGCCGCTGCGGTTGAGTGAAGTCGCCCATGGCCGGGGCCCCGCCTGGTGGCGGCGGCGGCGGCAAGCAGCCCCCGCCGCGGTGTGTCTGTGTATTATTGTGTTCGCTATGGCACGCAGGCAACGCCGGGAGAGCGCCTCCTTCCCTTGTAGGGACCGCGCCGCTGACCCCTGACAGTTGCACAGATGGGAGGTGGTCGGAGGGTGGAGGGCGCTCTACTTGCTGCTGGTGTGTCTCGGGTGCACTGCCAGTGTATCCTGCGCTTGTGCTGCTGGAAGTGGATGGATACGCTCCCCTCCCGCCCCCGTGTATTACAAATATTATAAGCCGTAATGAAATGCAGCTGTATAAACAGGGCTATTTCATACTAGTGGCAGTGCTGAGCAACAACTCATCTTGGGAGGGTTTTTATTGTTGTCTGTTTTAAAGCATAACCTCCTCAGCTGTAAAATGTCCACACCACATGTAGGAAGTTCCTGTGCGTGTTCTTATTTCATGAAGGTTTCATTAAGCATCCATAACAGGGACATTTTCAATCCATGGCCTTTAAATTGTCAGTCTGCAAACTTCATAAATTCGCTGGGGTGGTAAACAAGAGCTGTTGTCTCCACTGCAGGAGTACTATTCTAATCCCTCAGAAAATTTCTAAAACTGGTTTTCCTTTCAAAATTCCTTGTTAATATCCATATATTACTACATTCTGTTCTTTTCATTTTTCTCTACTCTGTCATCTTCCTGCTCCACCAGTCAAGCTAGCCACTGTTATTGGGTTTTTTAAATAATAATAATAATTTCCCATTGCTGTTTTAACAAACCAGTTTTAGTTGATGTTATATAAACCTTTGGTAGCCATAAAGTGACCTGGACAACTACACAGTTTGTGTTTCAGCTGGGCCACGTATATATTGATGATACCCCACAGTGATATTGATTGCATGGTGAAAGACTGGACTTACACAAGAAAATGACACAATAGTTCAGACTTAGGCCAAATATTGTAATGAATAACAAGGAAGTAGGTTGACAAGATATGCTAGTGTAAAACATTAATAGCTTTTCTAAGATTCTTTGCTTGTGTTTAGTATCCTACATATTATTGGCAGAAGTTAATACGTCACATGTTATTTTCACCTACTTTTTTGAATTCGTTTTCAGACTAATTATATGAAGGGAGAATATTTGAGTGTTATGCAAACTGGGTAATTGTTTTCATAATTCATAAGTATGAAGGAAGCTGTGGAAGCAGCATGGTTTTAATGCATTAAATGTAGCTTCTTGTTTAGCAAGTGTGGCTCTCCCCCCCGCCCTGAGTACTGTGATCAATTATGATGTTTACTTTTGGAAATTTTTACACACCCATCCACAGCAGCAGTGAACATCCCTGCATACCCAGTGCAGAGAATGGGGAGGAGAAGCAATATATGTCCTATGTAAGCCCAACAAAAGACATAAAAACACCCTCCTTTTCTACTGAATTCTCTACAATTCATGGGCAACTTGTGAGATGGAGAGGATATTTTATTTCCTTCCCACTGGACTTTTACAAAAGGGGGGGCAGTACTTCAGTGCCTTCTAGGAATGCCCAGAAAGCACCTTTCTGTTATCCCAGAGTTTTCTGCATATGCCACAGGGCATGAGAGAAGGGAGGCAACCACAAGTGAGGGCTGACAACAAGCCAAGATAAAAATTGTCCATCCCTGTATGACAATGGAACATACTACGGCAAAACCCCTCCTCCTGCACAATGTAGCATAAAGAGTAATTGAATAAAATTCCCTGATAATATGGTATGCACTTTTAAATGGCCTGTGGAATAAGGTGTTCTTTACTTCTAAAAAGTTTAAAGATTAGCCTGATACATCTCCTTGAGAGAGCTACAGAATGGAAAAAGATTTGAGCAGCGCTTCTCAACATCCTTAAAGTTGCCTGCTATACAATCTTACTTGGGAATAAGCCAAATAATATTCAAAGTGAATTCAGTGGAAGTTACTTTCAGTAAATCTGCATAAGAATGGACTGGAAGTCTCACTGAAATTGAACAGAATGTTCATATAATGACTGCATATCTGGCAGTACAAAAATTGGCAAGTTACTATTTTCTCATTGTACCATGCCTCAGTATACCTGTATTATATAGCTGTGCTATTGTAACCTTGTATTTGGAAGACCATCTTACTCGGCTATGAGTGATCACCAAAGAAGAAGATTTAAAAATCTACAGCTGATGCATTGTTATCAAAGTTTCATGCCTCATCAATTTAGTGTTCCCATGACTTGCATAAGATCCAACATGACAACAGTGACCAGAGTATTCTTACAAGTGAGACCCTCAAATACATCAATCCACAACTTTTTTTTTACTAGTCTCTGTTGGCAAGCCTTTGTAAGGCATTGCTGATTGGGGGGGGGGGCAGCTCTTCCAATTTACAAAATTTTCCCTGCCTGGTTTTAGGGCAGTGGTCATTTAAAGAACTGCAGTACCAGTTTCTTTATGGAATCATCTACATAGCAACTAATTTTCTGCGGGATGTAGCATGCAACCTCACAGTGAAGCAATCAATATATTGCATAATATAATACTAGAGTGATCATAGCCGGATAAGGGGTTTATACATGAACTACTCAATTTGAATTTTGATAAATACATTGTTTGCATTATTGAATCTTGTGCATTTCATTGGTTGGGGAGCATTTGTATTTTCTCTGGATGGGAAAGAAAATGAGCAGTCAACCATGTGAACAGGCTGGAGATAAGTATTATCATGGTTGCTTCTTAATTTTGTATGCAGACTGACACTGGAAAGTTTCCCTTTGACAACTTTATTGCCTTTAACAGGAAAATGAGCTAACCTCTAATGGGGAGTAATGAGGAGAATACCAAATAGCTATTGAATGTCCCTACTACGTGTATATTCTTTGCAAAGGCAAATTCTTCAGCAAGATTTTAGCTCAAAAACAATGTAAGGCCTAATATATAAAAGGGCCTTTGGCTGCTGCTAGAAAGACATCAAAATGGGCACTAGGTAAAGCTTTCTGGGGAGAATATTTTCAAGCTGAGGCACATCCACTAAAAGGGTTCTTTATCCCACCATACTTCAGATTTTTATTTTATATATGTTGTTAAAAAATATAAATATACTGCTTGATGGTTGAAAACAAAGAAAGCTCAAAGTAGTTTACAAAATATAAAATAAAACATTAAAATTATTGCTAAAAACAATTAAAGTCGTACCTTGGAAGTCAAACGGAATTCGTTCCAGAAGTCTCTTCGACTTCCAAAACATTCAGAAACCAAGGTGCAGCTTCCAATTGGCTTCAGGTTAAGAACTTTTCTTCAGGATAAGAACAGAAATCGGGCTCCGGCAGCGCGGCGGCAGCAAGAGGCCCCATTAACTAAAGTGGTGCTTCAGGTTAAGAACAGTTTCAGGTTAAGAACGGACCTCTGGAACAAATTAAGTACTTAACCCGAGGTACCACTGTAATAGTAAATCCATAAACTTGGCCCAGTAGCAAATGAACACCCAGATCACAGAACAGAAGAAGGTCTCACTCCTGTTAGCAACTGTGCTGCAGCATTCTGCACTAACTGCAGCCCCTAGATTGAACACAAGTGCAGCTCCTAGACTGAGCACAAGTGCATTGCAGTAAACCAGATGGCTATCATATCTCCTCTCAGTCTCTTCTTTTATGGGCTAAAGGTACCCAGCTCCTTCAACTGTTCCTCATAAGGCTTGGTATCCAGACCCTTGATCATCTTGGTTGTCCTCGTCTGCATACTTCTCTCTGACCTTGTGCTATTCACTATGTCTAGAGTCTAGACACCTGTATAGTGCAAAGACCATAAAACTTTTTTATGTCCTGTATAGCACATGACACATTAGCAACAAACACCTTCTAGTAGCAGTAGGGTGAGAATAGTAAGGGAGAAGGGTAGCAAAGGTAGCAGCTCTGAGGTACGGAGGCAAACAACAATCCTGGTGAAGAGGGAATTTTGTTCCATCGGCTGCTGCCCTCCCTGCACAGCAGGGTCAATAAAGTAAAGGGACTTATTTTCTTGAAGATCCACTGTATCATGAGAAGGTGGGGATAAGAACTGTGCCACATATTCCATGACTAATCCAGTGCAATAGCTAGTAAAGGGGAATACATGTCTTGGGTTACTGTATTGTCTTATATGTGGAACTGCCATTGAAAATGGTCTGAAAAATTAAGGTGCCTCCAAACCAGGCAGTAAGGTTTTTAACAGAGACTGGTTAACATGACCAAATTACATCAGTACTTCTTCATTTGCACTGACTTCAACTCTGTTTCCAGGTCCAATTCAATCATCATCTGAGGCCCTTTTTCCGTGTGCCTCCACGAGAGGTCTCAACATGAGAACAGGCCTTTTCTGCAGTGGCTCCCCGTTTGTGGAATGCTCTTCCCAGGGGGGCACAGAAATTTTAATAATAATTCAAAGTGCTGATTTAACCTTTAAAACTCTAAATGGCTATGGCAAGGTGACCTGAATTATCTCCTCCCATATATACTTAGCCAGATTCTGAAGGACCTTTTCCAGGTGCCCTCACCAAATGATATGCAACTGGTGGTTGCTGGAGGGTGCGCATTTTGGGCAGTGGCACTCCAGTTGTTGAATCCCTCTTCAGAAATGCTTGCCCGGTACCCACTTTAAAGCCAGTTGAATATATATATATATTGTTTGAAACATGTTTTAATGAAAAACAAATATATTTGTGTTGGAATTTTCATTGATTTTGGAAAAATCAGGTAAATGCTGAAGTGTTCATTTACGTAGGAGAAAAGATTTTCTTTCCAGGATTACTGTGTTATATTGGACACAACAAAATAATGGGAAAATGCGCATCAAATACATTGCTGCACCAATTATATGTTTGCATGTGTATGTAAAGCATTTTACATGTACATCTAAAAATGTAATGAGTGTTTGCAGCAAATGTATGCTTCCACTGTACATATGATATGGCTGTATACGCCAGGGAGCTGAAGTTGGACTCAGCTGGTCTCTCCTCCCACCCTTGTACACATGCTGGTAAACATAAATTTACTGCTGTATAATATAGAAGTAGCCCTTGGTGTTGCTTTTACTGATTTAATACTATTTTCATACAATAAGAAACTAAAAAAGATTAACTAGCTTGTAATAGAAATGTGTATTCCAGTTTAATAATTTATAATAAGAAATAAACAAGTAGAGAAAAGTAGTTTTAAATTCTTGAGAAAGTGGTACTATAGTCAGTATTTACTTTAACCTTGGCTTGCATTTTATTATCAGTCATTTGGCCTATGTATAAATCCTATGCATGGCAAAAAACCCCACTAAATTGGTAGAATGCTATCCTTTGCTTTTACCAAACTGCAGCCACATGCCAAAGGAGTTTTATTTGTTTTTTGTTACATTGCTAACTTGCCTTCACTCGAAGTTTGGGTAGTATATATGAGGTCAATTCTCTCTCTCTCCTCCCTCCCTCCTTGTTTAAGCAGTGTGAATGGCCTGATTCTTGATTCTGTGGTCAAGATTTTTTCTGAAACTTCTTCTCCAAATCTTACACTGAATTTTTATTTGCCTCTTTGTTTCTACAAGCTGCTGTACCAAAAAATATTGATTCCTCACTCCAGCCATGGTTTTCAGCTATACATATAAAGCTCTGGATTGTAGTTTAGTAGAGAATCAAAACTGTTAGCACCTCAGATATTCCCACCCCCAGCCCTACAGGGAGTACTACTATAATTGCTGTTTACTTAGAAAAAAAGGATCCCTTGATACCAAGTAGCAGCCACAACAAGGAAATGCTTTAAAATCTTGTGATTTCAGGTCATTCCTATTATGTTGCTAACATGTCTTACACGTTTATCTTAATGGTTATAGTTTGATTGGTTGGATTCATTCACTGCCTTTTTGTCAATGCAGTGTACAATTTTGGAATTGTTCAGTTTTACAGTTCTCCCACCCACTCACCTGCAGATAAGGTAAAGCAAACAAACACAAACAACCCCGCCCCCATCCCTTTTTCATTCTCACGGAGCTGATTATATCTGTTGGTCCCTTGGGAGGAAGGAACAGACTCACTGGCACACATGCATATGGTAACATTTTCCTGCAGTGAGGAGGGAATTCTCACGTGCCTGATAGCAAATTTGGATTTTTCCAAAATCTGTGATAGTGTCATGGAATTAAACAGGAAAATTGAGTATATGAGCAATAATTTTTCTATGTATGTATCTATGAGGTCTTTTTGTATATGAAATTCCCTGACCTACTCTGTTGTCATTCTGGACTGGCTAATTTTGTTTTAATTAGGTTTATGGATATATGTTTTATTTAATGTTTTAATGCTTCCTAATAAGGAAAATATGGTAATTTTCCTTTGAAATAACATGGCATAAAAATGCATAAACTTATATTCATGTATTTTCCCTATACAGTTAAAATATATAGTACTGCCATTGAAAAGTATTGTATATGACTAAGGTCTATTAGTTACATTGGTCTACTCCAAATAATGCCACCCATAGCCATACAAAGATGGTTTGTCAAAACAATCAGAGCAGCATCCATATCTCTCCATCTTGTGAATTAACATAGATAAACAGGGACCACATAGCCAAGAAGCCATGTTTTGGTATTCTTCTTTCACTAGTTTACATTGCTGAATTAAATTTTCATCCAGGGCTAGATTCTGGTACCACCTTCAAGTAGAAAATGTTTCCAGCCTTTGAGTTTTGCACTATTTCCATAAGCGCTGCAAGGAACACTTTGAAGATTAAGTCCTTGAATAATGATTATTTGGTTCCCCTCCCCTGCAAAAAAAAGTGAGGGCCCATTCTAATTGAATGGGCTGCTACTCTGTTTCCTAGTACAACCTGACTGAGAAAAGGTGCCACTTGAATCTCAGGCCAAAGTTATGCCATGTTGAATTCCTACCCAGTCAGGACAATATTTTCCAGACATTTTTTCTTTCCTTAAGCCTTTTAACAAGGGATCGAAGTTTATCACCTATTTATAAAATAATCTTAGTTATAATGATAGCAATGTATTGAAAGCTGCTGAATTTCAAAGTCAAGTATGAAATTGATTTTTGCAAGTGCTTCTGCACTAAAAGTGATAAATTAATACAAAAGATAACGAACGTTGCATAATTATTTTTAAACCACCCACCTTATGGAAGCAGTCTTCAGTGCTGAAAGCAGTGACTTCAGTGCTGAAAATGTCAGTATGAAGTTCAAAGTGTTAATAGCACATAATCAGCAAAAAGACTGATTGGCAATATGTTTCATATCATTTGTGTTTATACTTTGAAATCCAGGAGCCACTTTATGTTTTTGAACTAATGCCTCTATTGCATTTGCAAAGAGGATTTGGGACAGTAGACATCCTTGTTTGGTGCTCTAGGTCTGTTAGGATGAATAAGAAGGATTGTAAATTTTGCATTGTTAGAAATTTCATAGAAACAAACAGAAATACTATTGTGTAGACTTCAAAGTTGATGAAAAACAGGCCACACAGTAAACCTGTTTCTATGAACTATCCACCTTCTTTAAGGTGTTCATATCTCACGTATACTCATGAATCTATGTTTATAGGTTACTTTCAATAGAATTAATTAGGTTTTTTATTATTTGCCTTGAAAGTTAGTGAATCATAGTAATTGTTTTGACAAATAGGTTTGACAACTTTCTGGAATCTTCCAGTTTTATGATTCTCAAATATTGGTATCTGGTTCTCTAGGTCAGAAGACTTGCCTCCATTTACATGGTATTTTTCCTTACCTGTATGTGCCATATGATGGTTATGGGCAGCTGGCAGAACATTATCTGCGTCATTTGGCATTCAGCATTGACCGAGCACTGAATGTAGCTTTAGGAAATCCATCCTCTTCTGTTCAGCATGTATTCAAAGTGTCACTAGTATATGGAATGTAAGTATTACTTTATTATCCCTTTTTAATTTGGTGGGTTGTGGGGCGTGAGTTGCTGTTGACAAACTTTAAAGAAACTTATAAGGTATTCAGGTTATAAAGCACTGTTAGTTAATAAAGGATTTAGAATCATAGAATTGTAGAGTTGAAAGGGATCCTGAGAATCATCTAGTCCAACCTCCTTAAATGCAGGACTCTCAACTAAAGTATCCATGACAGATGGCCATGAAGGAGAATTTGCAACTGGGGGAGTACGTTGCACTCTCAAACAATTCTTATTGTCAGAAAGTTCTTCCCAATGTTTAGTCAGAATCTCCCTTCTTGTAACTTGAAAAAAGGTGTATTAAAAATACTCCTGCAAAGGTTTTGAGTTGACAATACTTGTTAGTATCCTTATACACAGAATAGAACAACTTTCCCCCTCCCAGTAAGTCATTTCAATTCCCACTCTCTCACCAGTTTAGTTGCCATGTAAATTTGATGTCCTGAGTTTAATTCAACCCCAACTTTTCTTTCTCTGAAGATTTTTTTTTAGTGGGCTATAAATTTATTAAACAAAATAATTAAATATATTGACTACACAGGTTTCCAGTACACTTGTGCTATATTCTTTAACATACTATATTTTGGTAAGCTTTTGTAATATTTCCTGGATAGTTTGAGAACCATATGCGAAAGATTTGTTTTAAAGCCATCTAGGATTGTGTTAGTAAGCAAAGTCTTACCTTTCAAGTCCTGTGATTCACTCTGGTCCATTTACTACATAGTTTTTGGATGATAAAATGCCCCTCATGTAGGACTAGCAAACAGCCATAGTTATGATGCACAGAGGATATCCAAATCTGGAGCTTAGTGGAAGGTCTAAAGTGCTGAACTGCCATTTACTACAATAGGGTTGTTCAGCATACAGATCATGGGACAAACAATAACATTACACCTTACTGAATATTTGTTTTCCAGACCTTTTTATGGTTACCATGAAAAAGAAAGACAATTTATGAAGATCTACCTTTATAATCCTGCTATGGTGAAAAGGTAATGTAGTAAAAATATGATGTGTCTACTTTAGAAAATAACACTTTCCCTGTTACCTTTCAATATTGCACTCTGCCAGTGGCTGCCTTTAAAGACAATTTAGAAGCTGCTGCTTCTAATTCTAATCTGTGGATCACTGGTGGCTCCTGGATCATAGTTTGGGAACTTCTGGCTTAAACAGATGCAAACAGCTTCTTTTAATATCTGCTCCTGCAAATATAACACATGTAAATTGGCTCTTTGGAACATGTTTTTAGTGCCTAAAAATTTGACTGTTTAGCTATAATTCTGTGTGCTAGAAAAAGTATATTTTGTACTTTTGGCTTGTGTTTCAGTATTGATCAGCGTTATATTTCAACCAGCTATATTTAAACCAGCATTATATTTAAATAATATGGTAATATGTTTCATTTCTAACTTTTTCCCATTTTAGAGTGTGTGAGCTTCTACAAGGTGGAGCCATAATGAATAAAAACTATCAACCTCATGAAGCTCATATTCCCTACCTCCTCCAGCTCTTTATAGATTACAACTTGTATGGAATGAATCTAATAAACCTGGCTGCTGTCAAGTTTAGAAAGGCGAAGAAAAAAGGTATGCAATTCCAATTCATAAACATTATTTAGCAGTTTTTGACAAATCTCTGGAATAGACTTTGTGTGACACAAGATATGATAATTGATTCTGCCTTTCTAATAAATGATGTATTTTCCATACTATTCTTCACTGTTGGTATACCACGTAATGTGTAGAGATGTAGTTTGAATTTAGAGACAATTTATTCAGCTTGGGGTTCTCTTAGGGTTATTTTTGTGATGATAGGAAGTTAGCTGGCATATACAGAGCTACATTGGAACTACTGTAGCCTCCTATTTAAGCATTAGCCAGCAGCCATATATGACAAGGAATTCCATGCAGCTGAATATGGTGAATTGCTTCATTTTTCCTCTGTGCCTAGGATAGACACCAGGTAGGCAGCTAGAGGAGAGAAGCCCCCTCCTCCACACCTAGCATAGAAATGCTCCCATATGAGATGTGATGATCAATCGAGATGACCTCCCCAAACCTATGGAAACACTGGTAGAGACCTATTGGATTAGAGGCTTTAAATAGGCATTATAAATCGGTTCTAAGTAGTGGTTCCAACTTTAAGATGCTGTTACACTTTTCACAATAAATGACAGACTAGCTGCTATCATTGTTGTTTATCGTATTTTAGATTATTTTAGTTTATGTTTATTACATGTGAAAAAGAAGTAAAATACAGTGGTACCTCGCAAGACGAATGCCTCGCAAGACGGAAAACTTGCAAGACGAAAGGGTTTTTGGTTTTTTGAGTTGCTTCGCAAGACGATTTTCCCTATGGGCTTGCTTCGCAAGACGGAAACGTCTTGCAAGTTTGTTTCCTTTTTCTTAAAACCGTTAATACAGTTGCGACTTGACTTCGAGGAGCAACTCATAGCACGCGGTGTGGTAGCCTTTTTGAGGTTTTTGAAGACTTTGGTGATTTTTGAAGCTTTTCCAAAACTTTTCCGAAACCGTGCTTCGCAAGATGAAAAAAATCGCAAGACGAAAAAACTCGCGGAACGAATTAATTTCGTCTTGCGAGGCACCACTGTACATTAAAAAGGAATGCAGTGGGATGATTCAGCAGGCTATTCTGTTTTCAGGCTAGTAATTTTCTATGCTTATTCACAAAGTTGTGCTATTTAGATTGTACAGCTGCCCTACATTTGTTGTAAGACTGATAAGACAACAACCATCTCATGCATTAACTGAATACATGAGGAGGAAGCTGGAACACTCCTGTCAGCCCTACCACAGATGCTGACACATTCTTTGTACATCCTCACCACCCCAGCTCCAGGAACATAGCCAGCAGGCAAAAAAGCATTTAGTGCATATATATGGGGGAGCCTCTGCTTTAGGGAATCTGTCATAGGCAGTAGCAGACAGTTGGGTGTAGTGGCAGTGCTTACTCCCTGACTGGGAGAAGCCAGATATTTGGAAATTAGTGTTGTGCAATGCACTGGCAGGAGTGCTGTATCAGCTCCACTTCTGAGTTTGCACAGTGGCAACTTTCCTTCTGCCTTGTTTCTCCCACTTTCCAGAAACAAACCAGCAAAAACTGGAAAAATGTGGGGAGTCCCATTTACTCCCTGGGCCTTCACACCACTGATAATGAAACTGTATATGATTGAGGCAATGTGTGTACACAGACATTTCCCCTTTCCTCTGTAGGACCTTGTTAACATTTCTCAAGCTCCTCCTTCCATGAATGTCAATAATTATCTTTGACTCTCTACCGTGACACTATTTTTCAACACTGGGAGAGCAGGTTTAGCCCTTATTTATTTTACTTTTTTAAAAAAAAAAATACACCCTGCTTTTCACTATCGAAATCTCAAAGCATCTAACAACGATAAAAATAAACATTTAAAAAACAAATTAAACCTCAGATACTTAAAACCTCAGAAATATAAAATTTACCCCAACTGCTAGATTGCGACCGCTTCAAATTCTCTGACAGAAATGTCTGGCTCAGATTAATCTCTTCCAAAACCATACTTCTTTTATCAGGCAACAGGAAACTAGTACTGTTGTGAGAGGACAGTTGAGTTATACTAATGGGCATTTGGTTAGGGACCAATCTGTGGAACAGAGTATTGAGAGCAAATAAAATACGTGACCCAAGCAAATAAAAGCTAAGGCCCTAGAAGCTCAAACTTTGTTGGAAAGTATTAGTAGGTTTTCTTCTACTTATGCTACGCCCAATGTTCTCTGAATCTGAAAAGGTCACAGGGCAAACAAATGGGATTAGAGTTTTAAGAACATAAGACATATCCTGCTGGATCAGAGCAAAGGCCTATCTATTCCAGCATCCTGTTATCACAGTGGCCAACCAGATGCCTATGAGAAGCCCACAAGCTGGACCTGAGCATAATAATATTTTCCCCACTTGTTTCCCCAGCAGCTGGTATTCAGAATCATATACCTACTGATGCTCTTGTATTTTCTCAAGCACCCTTTCTTAAACTGATTTTGCATTTATTTTTGTTATAGGATTCTGACTTCATTCACAATGCAAGTGGAATATGAATGTTTTGTTAAAGAAACAACAACAAAAATCACTTTCAAAATAAATGTTTAGAATAATAATAGTTCACAGTACCTGAAAGCTTATCTACTGTTATCTGTTTGTAGGTGATGTATTAGAAGAAAGTGGATCTTATAAATACAGTTTGTCAGGACATTCTGCTACCAGAACCCTTCTTCAATGGGAAAACAATCAAATACCAAGGTTAGCATCTCTGAATATATATCTCTCTAAATAGTCTTGAGACCACTTAGTCTAAAAAATAGTTATGGCATAAGCGTTCATGGACTGCATTCCACTTCATCAGAGGCTTGAAGTGTTACCCTGAGGTACAGAAATATATGCATATTTGGGGGAAATTGTAAACAGTAATGTCAAAAGAAAAGGAAATGCTAAAAGTATAGCTGTTGATAATTATGTTATTAATAGTGGTCACTGACTAAAAAATAGTTGAAAGTATACAAGTCCAGGCATTGGTTGGCTAATTAACACATGAAATGTGAGAAAAATAAATATTTGCCCCGGTTCAGTGTCTACTTGCTATCACTGGTGGATTGATTCAAGACAAAGGTGGCTGGATGGAGGAAGCACAGATAGGCCCAGTTAAGCCATGGTTAAGAATATGGTTCTGACCAAACAGGATTTACTAAATACAGTAAGTCTTCAACTTATGCACATTTCACTTGTGTGCATTCAGCTTTACACCAGTGGCAAAAAATAAATATAAAGTAAGGGGTGGGGTTCTGGGAAACATTACTTTGGCAATCCCACTCACTGCTGAACCCAATGTGTTTTGACTATACACAATTTTGACTTTAGGCGCAATCCCTGTATGGTAAGAATTCACCTCTACACCACCTTGTTCATTACCCAGTTGAGGAACAACCACCTTTTGAATAAACAACGGACCCAAGGAAACTATTTCCAAGTCCAGCATCCAGATTTAGGGATCCAGCATTTATTATAGCTATTGCAGTAGGACAGAGCTTACTCAGCTCAATGTGCCAGTTCAGAAGGTTTGCCCCGAGGCACTTCAGAACAAAGTTTATATAGTAGTTCAAACACAGCAATCAAAGAGTCATAAAACATCTTCACATGGGTCAGGAAACATTACAGGTCAGGAAAAGTAAAGCACATGTGGCTGCATACTGATATCTACACCTCCACATATATATACAAGTACAATAAAACATCAAACACAATAAAAATACAAATCTTGCCTATATTTCATGAACACATGAATCTGTCTCTCCCTTTCGGTACATTCACAAACCACTTATTTAAATACACCCTGACTTACCGTATTTTTCACTCTATAGGACACACCTTGTTTTAGAGGAAGAGAACAAGAAAAAAAATTCTCCCTTCTCTGCGCAGCGCCCCTTCAGCGAAGCAGCAGGAGAAACTGAGCCCCTACGATTTCTCCTCCCGCTTAGCTGAAGGGGCACCTACCCTTCAGCGAAAGCAACGCGAAGCCTCCAGAGCGTGGCGGGAGCGCTCCCCTTAATTTTTGGAGGGAGAAATGTGTGTCTTATAGAGTGAAAAATACGGTAGCTGTATTTATCGCATGGGACATATTCTGAACCTAACTTGCTTGTATATTCTGCCCCGAGCTGCCTGCAAATCTCTATAGATACTTTCTTTCAGTGGGGCTGTTTAGGTAAAATGAGTCTCTTTCTCTCAGTGCCATTAAGGTAGGGAACAGGTGATGATTTGCATACAAGTTCATTCAGGGTGCATGACTAATGTGCCTCTGCCTACCATCTAACTATGGCATAAATATCATGACTTTAAAATGTTCAGACTATTTAAGATAAATTGTGATTTAATATTCAGTTAGTTATTTTTCCTACTAATAGAATTTAAGAGAATATAATTTTAGTGGGAAAGTACCATATTTTAATAATCCTTTAATTTTAATATAATTGCAGTTCTTTGATACTGGAGGGTGTTGAACCACAGAGTACCTGTGAACTGGAAGTAGATGCAGTGGCTGCTGATATTTTAAACAGATTGGATATTGAAGGTAAACAATTTTGCTTTGTGTAATCATTTAGGACATTAACAAGTTTGTTTTTTATGTGTGCTTAGCACAATCTTCCCGAGCTGTTCCTCCAGATATTTTGGACTGCAGCTCCCATCAGCCCCAGCCAGCAGAAAAGGAAGGCTGGCATAGCCCAATGCATCCAAAGTGGTATTTAAAACCTCTAAGTTACAGTTAACCTAGTAAGTAAATATAACTGAAGGGATTATATAAACAATTGACACAAGGTGAAGGCAGGAATGGGGTGGCGGGGTGCTACGCCGCTACCCTCCCAACAGTGGCATTGCTGCCACTTACTGGGAAGGTGCAGGGACAGATACGCTAGCTGAGCCACTCTGGTACTGAAGACAGTGTCCTACCTTACTCCCACAGCATTATGGTAAACAGCAGCAATGCTGCTATTGGGAGGGCAGCAACATAGCACCCCCTCACCACAGTAGTCAGGTTAATTCTTGCAAACAGCATAGATTGTACAAACAAGAGGTTTTGCAGTTTACATTTTAGTTAGCTTGACACTCCTGTTGAATTTGCTGTATTTTTCACTTTTTCCAGCCCAAGTTGGTCGGAACCCAGGTTTGCAGGCGATATGGGATGATGAGAAACAACGGCGTAGAGAAAACAATGAGTCCTCTCAAATTAGTCCTCCTAACTCACAAGGTAACTCACAGGGCAAAGTTGTTGTTGTTGTTGCTGTTGTTGTTGTTGTTGTTACATATTTATTTCTCAGTCACAATTCCTGGGCAGGTATGTTTGATGGGTCAGTACTCAATTAAGCATTTGCTGCTTGTTGGGTTGTTAATTTTATCATAGCAATCAGAAAGTCAAGAAGCTTTCCCATTCTTCTTCTAATACAGTACTGTAGTTAAAAAAATTAATGGAGACATCATGATAGTAAACTTTACATTCTTTATTTAAGCTGCTGCTCAAGTAAGTAGTGCCTGGTTTGTTGATTAATTTAAAAATGGTTAATTAGTCAGTGCAACAGTTTCAGGACTGCTAACACATGGTCCCATCAGATTGCCCCACTTACCAGCCTCACTTGCTGCAATCTTCAGACCACCTTCAAGGACAGCGCCCCCCCCCCCCACACAATGCAATAAAGTAGTCCAGATGAGAAATAACCAGAAGATAGACAACTGAGGCCAGGCTACCTGTTCCAGGAATGGCCATAGCTGGCAAACCAGCCTAAGCTGGGCATAAGCTCTCCAAACAACAGAATCCACTTGAGACTCTTTTTTCAAGGTTTTACAGTGGTGCCCCGCAAGACGAACGCCTCGCAAGACGGAAAACCCGCTAGACGAAAGGGTTTTCCGTTTTGGAGGCGCTTCGCAAAACGAATTTCCCTATGGGCTTGCTTCGCAAGACGACAGCCCATAGAGAAATCTCCGGGACAGCGGGGAAGCGCAGTGCGTCTTCCCCACTGTCCTCGGACCTCCTCCGAAGCCTGGCGGCGGGGCGGGGACACCTCCTCCCGCCGCCGCCGGGCTTCGGAAGGCTCCTCCGAAGCCGGGCGGTGGGGCGGGAACACCTCCACCCGCCGCCGGGCTTCGGAAGGCTCCTCCGAAGCCGGGCGGTGGGGCGGGAACACCTCCACCCACCGCGGGCTTCGGAAGGCTCCTCCGAAGCCGGGCGGCGGGGAGGGAACACCTCCCCCCGCCGCCCAGCTTCCGAACGATGCTCCGAAGCCGGGCGGCGGGGCGGAAACACCTCCCCCCGCAGCCCGGCTTCCGAACGATGCTCCGAACGATGCTCCGAAGCCGGGCGGCAGGGCGGGAACACCTCCTCCCGCCGCCCGGCTTCCGAACGATGCTCCGAAGCCGGGCGGCGGGGAGGGAACACCTCCTCCCGCCGCCCGGCTTCCGAACGATGCTCCGAAGCCGGGCGGCGGGGCCGCGAAGCCTGGGCGCGCTGATCTCAGCGCGCGCAGGCTTCGGCATGCTGGCAACTCTCTGCAAGCAGCGGGAGCGCTCCCGCTGCTTGCGGAGAGGTCCGCGAAGCCTGTCCAGGACAGCTTTTGAAGGCGGGGGGGGGGAGCAAAGACTTTCGCCCCCCGCCCGCCTTCAGAAGAGGTCCTGGACCTCTTCTGAAGGCGGGCGGGGGGCAAAAGTCTTTGCTCCCCCCTGCCTGCCTTCCCGGGAGAGCAGAGAAAGGCAGCACGTTTCTCCGCTGTCCCGGACGGCTTTTGAAGGCAGGCGGGGGGGAGCAAAGACTTTCGCCCCCTGCCCGCCTTCAGAAGAGGTCCTGGACCTCTTCTGAAGGCTGGCGGGGGGCAAAAGTCTTTGTCCCCCCTGCCTGCCTTCCCAGGGGCTTTTAAATCGCCCCGGACAGCGGAGAAGTCCTCCGCTGTCCCGGGGCGATTTTAAAATGCCGCCCGCCAGCATTTTAAGATCGCCCCGGACAGCGGAGAAGTCCTCTGCTGTCCCGGGGTTTTTTAAAATGCTGGGGGTGCATTCAGAAGAGGTCGGGGGACAGACTGTCCCCGGACCTGGTCTGAAGGCGGTTTCCATAGGAACGCATTAATTGATTTTCAGTGCATTCCTATGGGAAACCGTGCATCGCAAGACGAAAAACTCGCAAGACGAAGAGACTTGCGGAACGAATTAATTTCGTCTTGCGAGGCACCACTGTATGTGTATTTCCATTCCTTTGTGAGGCATTGATCACTGATACCATCAATCCCCTCCTAGATTTTACCAGATCTTATGGGCAACAATTGAGAGAGCATGTAAGTCAGTCCCAACACTGCAAGCATCCCATTCACATCCTTGGGCTGCAGCAACTGAAAGTGATCCCACAAGCTATGATTTGATAGTGCTCTAGGTTCCTACAATCAGTTGCGGCATCAAGTAGTAGGTGATTACAAATGTTTTTGAGAATGTTTGTGCAAACAGAAGAATTCCTCTAGATTTAGAGTCAGTTTTTACACACAGTGCTCTTCCTTTAAGTTGGAAACAGCCTTCTGTGAGTGGGAGAAACTTAATTAGTAGAACAGCAAATTTGGATATAATCAACAGATTATATTCCTTACAATATTTTTATAACTATATAAAAAGCATGGTAAAAAGAAGACAACCTTTTTAAAATTGGCTCATAGCTGCTTGAAATTCAGACTACGTTGCTTGCTCTGAGCTTAAAAGTATTAGAAAAAATACGTAAAGAGAAGGGTACTAATTGTTAATAGAATGCCTAAGAGGTTTCAGTTTCTTATTTAGGAATTCAGTAGTCTTTTCTTTGTTGCTGTATTAACCATCCTGTATAACTTTCCCCCCTTAATTAAAGATCGTGGATTTGTAACTGCAACAGAAAGTGAAAAAATCTTTCAGAAGAGGCTTAAAGAAATCCTCAAGCAAAGTGATCTCTCTGTGTAAGCGTTCATTTAGCTGTTACTCTTGTTTTTATTTGTGAGTTGTACAGTCATTTTAAAAGTTTTTATTTATTTATTAATAAGGACATTATCTGGATCACTGGACTACAGTAATGGATCACAGGAATTCTCTGCAGAGTTGACGCTACATTCTGAGGTACAATCTCCTAAAGTTGTTCCATGTTCACCAGCAAATATGGTAGAAGTACACAGAGATAAAGAACTCAGCAAAGGTTAGTAGTATTAATACAGTTGGCTTTTAAGTCAAATACAGCTCACCTTACATGAGTACATCCTAGCTGGAATTACTTTTATGGCAAAACTGAGCAAAGGAGGAGAAAGAGACATAGAAGAATGCACAAGGAATAATCTTTACCTTTGCATCTCTGTCTACAATATTCTCTGTTCTTTTCTGTGTCATAAAACAGCTGAGAAAAGCAAAAGTGAAGAGATGGAGAGAGAGAGAAAAAGGCACAGAAAGAACATTTCTCCCCCTGCATGCTTGCATTTCACTGTTTCTGTGGGTGTGGTGATGGTGAGAAGTGGCACCAAGGAAGAGTTACCTTCTGCATTTGCTTTCCCCAATAGTTTTTTGGGGCAGGGGTGGGGGGGGGGAGAGAAACTTTTGAAGAAAAGAGAGGTTTAGTGCACATCCTTGTGCCCCACCCTCTCCCAAAAACTCTATTCTCTTTCCATAAATTGCTGGGAAGAGGAGATCTGAATTGCACCCCTCTGTTCTCAAGTGCAGAAAGATCTACTTTCAGGTTTCCCATAGGCATCTGGTTGGCCACCATGAGAACACAATGCTGGACTAGATGGGTCATTGGCGTGATCTAGCAGGCTCTTCTTATGCTCATGTAATCTTCTGCCACTTCTTCTGAGCAAAATGCCTGGGAAGTGACAACTTGTGAAAGGAGAAGGTACCCTTTGGAAATGTATTGATCTGCTGCGAGTTCCATTAAAAACGGTTTTAAATAACCACAACTGAGTTTGCTCAAATTGTATTAAGAAAAGTCTTGCCACCATCAATTCCTATCTCTTTCAGACTCTGTAGGTTGTATAAACTTATGCATCTCAACTAGCACAAGTCTCTAACTATCTTCTGAAAATCTTGTTCAACTAATTTGGATATGTTAATATGTTTATTAGTCTTCAGCGACTACTTTTGTGGGGGAAATGTGTTGGCAGCTCATGTGCAGAGTTTTAAATCTCATTTTTAGAGGAGTCCAACAGGAAGTATAAGGAGGAGGAGGCGCTTATTAATGAAGAAGCTATTTTGAACATCATGGAAAATAGTCAGCATTTTCAATCCTCATCTCAGAGACTGAATAAGACCCCGGTGTTCAGTAAGTACAATATAAATATATTCTTTTTCCCCACAATAATAGGTTATTCTTCAATATGGTCCATGCAGTTTGTCTAAACTGAGTTTACTCCAAAAATTAGATTTCTGTAAAGTATTTTTAGTTTAGTTGTTCATCAGTAGTGGTGTTCTGTTACTGATTGAAAAGAGGAGCCTTTGAGCCCTAGTGCTCTGCAAAACCACTTCCCTTTGGAAGCTTGAAATTAAAATATACACTGCAAAAGTGAGAAATTATCAAAAACTAGTAAGATTCTCAAAGGACAAGGGCATCAAAAAGAAGATACTGTAAAACGTTTTGTTTGTCTAATATTTGCTTTTAAAATATTGTGTTCAATCTGTACATGGAAAATATAGGTTATTTAAGAGAACACATCACAAAGATAATCTTGAACTTTTTAAGATATAGGCTATGTCTGAATTTGTTTTTCTTTTTCTTTCAGTGGACAGTAGTGCTGATCAAGCCATGATACATCTCTTGGCTGGGTTGGAGGATGATGGATACGCAATTGGAGGACATGGTACTTTATCACAACACTTCTCCTCTGGAAGCTGTAGAAATCCCCAGAACAGTGATGATGAAGAAAATGAACCACAAATTGAAAAGGAAGAAATGGAGCTCAGCTTGCTAATGTCCCAACGATGGGACAGCAGTCCTAATGACGTGAATGCAAAAAGAAGGTATCTTCTGTTTGTTGAATAGCTCTGGAGGAAATGGTACTAACTAACCTAGACTGAAGTTCTCATACTTAATAAAGAAAATCAATGTGGGTGTCCAGACTCCAGTATACTATGAAGAAAGGTGTTTATTGGACAAGAAATGTGATTGGTGATATAATTTCATGTGGCTCAAATGAGCAGGCAGATAGAAAACCCCAAGGGTTACTAGACTACCAGAGCTTGAATGGAACGAGAGAGATTTGTAAGTGTGTTCTGCAGTGACTGCTCCAGAATTCTACTGAATGGGTACGTTATATTAATGTGAGGAGGAAGGAACAGTGCTGCTGTGTCTGTGTAAGTTGTTACAGGAAGCCCCACCAGCAAGAAATCAGGTTTCTCAGCATGGAGAGATAAAACAAAAGCACTGGCGGGGGTGGGGAGGTGTGGACTTGATGAGAAATTACAGTGACGATCGCTGAGAGATGCAGGGGAAGGAGAGGAATTTTCAGGCCACATATCCTGCTATCTGAGTGAGCAGTTTGGGGAAATAAATAAGAGGATGAGCCCTCTAAAGGAAGCCCTCTAAATAAGAGGATGAGCCCTCTGTTGGAGATGGGAGCACCCATACTTGGTTCAAATAAGAAGGCAACAAGAAACAGATATATTGGAATCAGGGTCTGGAACACAAACTCACAGTAGCATGCTTGTAACAGAAGAGTGGTGGAAATTTTAGGGGAAAGTAGGATTTCGGAAGCAGGATAAAATGCAAGTCCAGGGGGGAGAAGTCCTGTGACGAAAATGGAATCAACAACAGGCTCATTCAGTATAATCTGATGTAAGAGTGTATTGGCACTCTGAAGATCCACTGGTGGGTGGATTTCAATCTCTTGAAATTTTAACCCTACTGTGATTTTCATGAAATATTTTCGTATTCTCAGGGGAAGAAACCACTCTATGATTATTCACTTTTGCATCCTGTCAGTTTGAAATACAGTTTAATGACTGTCTTTAAAATATTGTATTAGACCACATTCTGTAGTGTAATAAGTTAATGTTCATTTTTAGTAAGCAACGTTCAAATGCTTTGTATCCTTCCTTTCCAAGCAAAGTATCATGTATTAACACCATAACCAGTAAACTCTCAAGTGGCTGACCAAAGGTTTTTATATACCTGAAATAAATTGCACTTCCAGGTCATTGGGCAGAAGTAGGAACCAGAGCTCAACTGAAGATGAAGGCACTTCAGAAGATGATATGGACTGGAGTGAAAACAATTTGCTTCTGGCAAGCCTATCTATACCTCAGTTAGATGGAACTGCAGATGAAAACAGTGGTAAATCATAGTTTTGGAATTTCATATACCCATGAGAAAGTAGTTTTGCTTTCTTGATAAAAAATATCTCAGTAGATTCCTTTGTACTAAATATTCTGCAAACATAGTCTATGAATTAGAATTCTCAACATAAATAGGTTGAAATTTAAAAACTGCATTAATTCATCTGTTTAAATTTCCTAACTTTCAAACTGTGACACAAAACTGTAATGTATTTTTTATTTAAAATATTTATTATCTATTCTTCATTGCAACTGCAATTCCAGAGTAGGTTACAAATAAAAACAAATGCAAGACTTATACAGTGGTACCTCTAGATACAAACAGGATCTGTTCCAGAGCCCCATTCGCATCTAGAGGTAAACGTATCTAGCGACAGCACGTCTGTGCGCACACGCGTCGCTTTTCACCACTTCTGCACATGTGCGTGATGTCATTTTGAGCGTCTGCGCAAGCGGTGAAACCCGGAAGTAACGCGCTCCGTTACCTCCGGGTTGCCGCGGAGCGCAACTTGAACGCGCTCAACTTGAAGCAAATTTAACCCGAGGTATGACTGTAGTAAACTAGATGACTCTCAGGATCCCTTCCAACTCTACAATTTTATTATTATTTTATTCTAAGCAGACACTAAACTTCTTTGCAACTAGCCAGGCCCCTCATGACAGCCATTTTATGGCAACTACATCAGTTTCCAAATGTGCCCTCAAGCCCCATAATGTTGGGAACTCCTGATCTAGGTAAAATTGAATAACAAACTTTTCATGTCATTATTTATTTATTTCATATATTTGTATACTACTTAATGCCAAAACAGACTTTAAGCAATTTATAAAAGATAACTGCAAAATTATAGGCTATTTTATAATTTCAGAAAGATGAAGTATGTGAACTAAACTGCCTTTGTTTCTGCCAGGAATAGAGGGGATACATTGTATCAAAGACTAGCAGGCAGCAAAGTGTCAGTTAAACTGTCATTGCAACCTAGTGTTGGCAAGAGGCCTGAGTATCGCAGGCATCAACAGGGTGGCCAGATTTAATTGGACCATTGACATGCTTCCTCATTTTATTGGCTCATAATTACAGACCAATAAGGGTTGAATTTCACCCAAATTGTAGTGATTGGGTAAGGAGGGCTAGTAAAAGGTAGCAAAGCTCTGTGGCAGTCCTGAAAAGAGAGGTACTATCAAGTGACAACTGCTTATTGTAAACTTGAGATGGCAGTTGTTGCTGCGCCAGGTTGAAGACTGCAGAGAAGTGAAGAACTCCAGGACCAAGTTGAGGACCAAGTTGAAGCTTGCATGTAAAGTCCTAGGTGATGGGAGTTGTGTGTGAATTGGAGAAAGAAAGTGATAGGGTAACTGGCCAGGCTTGGTTAGGAGATAAAACTGCAGTTTTACATGTCTAAAGGGGCAATAATCCTGTTTATTCAGTGCTATTTAAAGTGACTAAGTGTAGCCTGATAAATAATCCTTCAAACAAGCATTACTATTTGTTAATACTTACAAATGGCTTCACTACAATTTTAGTGCCTTGTTTTTAACTTTAAATTTAGTATTCTAGTCTGCTTTGTCCCATATCCATCTGTAGCTACTGAAAGGTTAGCTGTTACAGGAGAATATAAAGGTGTGCTATGGTGGCTGCAGAGATGAAGTGCGGGGCGCGGGCACAAGTAGAATAGTCAGATGGCAGGGATTAAGTGGAGTCTAGCAGTAAGGAGAAAAAAATATTAATCGCCACAATGTAACTGGTGAGAAAAATAAAAGAAGGTAAGTGACTACATGTTGGCTTAATATGTTCTAGGTTTGGGCCATTACAATAACAAACATATATATAACAATTAAACAAAAATACAAGAAAACCATATAATGCAATAAAATCCTAGAAAAACAGAAACATAGCACACTTTAAAAGCATCTTAAGAGACAAGGGAAGCCTGACTTCAATTGTCTTTGAGATATAGATTGTAGGGCGTAACTAAATTCCAGATTAAAAATACAGCAATAAAATATTTGAGGGTGGTATTTTTCTAATAAGATTGAAAAACTACCAAAAGTGAGTTTCAGAGGAATGGTGGAATGTAAGATTAAGGAAGAGCTAGAGAAATTGGGTCTCTTAGCAGTTGCTATTTTACCTAATTCTTAAGTGACTGACTAATCTTTAAAATAGCTGATCTTAAAAAAATAGATGAATAGTGAAAATTGCATGTGTTGTATCTATCCCATTCTAGACAATCCGTTGAACAATGAGAATTCTCGAACCTCCATAATTGCAACAAGCAAAACATCTGTAAAGTCTTCGATTTTTCATAAAGATGCTGCTACTCTGGAACCACCTTCTTCTGCTAAGATTACCTTTCAGTGTAAACACACAAGTGCCCTTTCTTCTCATATGTTGAACAATGATGACTTAGAAGGGCTTCCTCAGCCAAACAAAGGAGACATAAGACCTGAATTGTCAGTCCATTCTCTTACAAAAGAAAGCACTTACAATGTGAAATACCCAACGTCCTTCAATAATATTCTCCATTCTGAAAATTCACACACAGAAAATAATAAAAGTGAAATATTCCCTGCTTCTTGTGAAACAGTTTATGAAGACATTTCCTCAGTAAGTCGACATTTGCCTCACAGAAAGTACACTGGAATAAGAAAAACTACAAAGGATGTATCTCTGCATATGAACCACCAAATGGGTGAAAGTATTTTGGTTCAAAATTCAAACTTTTCAGATTTGGTCCACTCCAAAAATAAAGCATCCTATGAAGCAAATAAAAAAGCCAGCAACACAAATACAGATAACCTCTTCCCAGCACCAGAAAACTGTGAAATGGTGTCTTGCTCAGAGGGTAATCGAACTAGTATTTATTCTGCTGAAGGTAGCACTGATGGAGATGGCCTTAATAACCTTAAAATTAGATATGAAGAATTTCAGGAGCATAAAGCTGAAAAAACAAATGTTAATCAACAAGCAGCGCATTACATGTTCTTTCCTAGTGTTGTTCTTTCTAATTGTCTCAGTCAGCCACAAAAATTAGGTCCTGTTACATACAAATTGAAAAAAGGCAAGAAACAATCTAGGTTAAAACTAAATAAAAAGAAAGTAATTCTTAGCAATCAGCCATCTACAACTAGCAGCGATATTGCTTCAACAAAAGAGAGCTGCTATGTACAAGGTAATGCTAGTAATAACATTCCTGATAAAGACAGTTTGTTACCAAATGATATCATTCAAGTTTCTCCTGGTGCTTCAGAAAATAAATTGCCTATGGATACAAGTAATTGTGTTGACTGCCATTTTGAAGATGGAGCTGATGGTGCTCGAGAATCTGAGCAGGCGTTTGGGCTATGTGGAAATAAATACACACTCAGAGCTAAACGCAAGATAAATTATGAAACCGAAGACAGCGAATCTAGCTTTGGTGTGCATAATTCAAAAATTAGCCTACCTCATTCTTTGGAAAATGATGAAAATATTGATGGGTCAAAAAAATGTCGGAAACGAAGAAAACTTTCTCAAAAATTACCACCTGTTATTATAAAATATATTATTATAAATAGGTTCAGAGGGAGGAAAAATATGCTTGTTAAACTAGGAAAAATAGATTCTAGTGAGGAGCAAGTTACACTTACAGAGGAAAAAATGAATCTATATAAAAAACTTGCACCTTTAAAGGACTTTTGGCCAAAAGTTCCTGATTCTCCTGCAACCAAATATCCTATTTATCCATTAATGCCAAAGAAAGGTCACAAAAGAAAAGCAAAATGCAAGTCAACCAAGAAAAAGGTTGGAAAACTGCAAAGCATGAACACTAAAAATATTAAAAGAACCCTATATTTCAGAAGAAGAACCTCTGCTTTTCTGTCTCCCCCTCTACCATCATATAGCACTGAAGCTGAAGACTGTGACTTGAACTATAGCGATGTTATGTCTAAATTAGGATTTCTGTCAGAAAGAAGTGCAAGTCCAGTTAATGTATCCCCACCTCGCTGTTGGTCTCCCACTGACCCAAATGCAGAAGAAATTATTAATAATCTAGAAAAAGAAACATTAGTGTTTAAAAATGCTACCACATATAGCACTAAGACTGTTAATACCCATGCAGGAAAACATAGTCAAGCAAAAGCTCAGACTAAAAAATGTAAAAAGCAATTTGTTAATACTACTGTTAGAGTTAATAAAAAGATTAGGAATAATCTGACTAACAAAACCGGAAATGAGGTGAAGAGAAAGCCTAGAGCAAAACAAAAACATAAAATAGAAAAAGTGTCAAAGTTGATGACAGTAACAGATGAAAAAAGTAGTATTCCTCCTTCAACTGAGGTTAAACTTGTGCTGAACCACCATGATTTACCTGAGAATGCTCACAGCTTGGGAAACTCGCAGCCACTTTGTACCCAAAAAGATATCCAAGCAACTGGCTGTTCAACAGGGCATCTACCATCAGCACAACTGCCATTGACAGCTCATGCCCAAGTAAATCCATTGATATATTTCCATTCACTCTTGGAAAATGAAAAGCCTGTAGGATCTCAAGGTTCCCTCCTGACACAGGAGGACCATCATCCAGCCATAACTTCTGTGGTGTCTGGAAAGGAAAAAGCCAAAATGAATTTCCAAAGAGCTACTAGTCAAAGTGGTATATTTAGGACAAAAGAACCAATTCAAAATAATTTATTTGACCAGTCTCACCATGTATCTCAGGTAGCACTGAATGCATACAGTTCTAAAGATATAATGCATAAAAAGGCTGAAGAGGTTACAAATTCGCAGTGCAGACTTTTATCCCCCGTTGGAAATGTAAATGAAAATTATATTCCTTCAGACGCAATGAAGATTGATCAGATTCATCCTAGTAAACTTTTGCATTGTAAAGATAATCAGCAGCAGATCGTTTATCTTCCAGAATCAACAAAAAATGCTGAGCATATTTCTTCTTTTTTTAAAACTTCTGAGGAAAGCCATGGATCTTTTCAGTTGCCAAAAAAATGCTTTGTAGCTTCTTTGAGAAGTCCAGTTAAAAAGCTGGGATGGGAACAGAAACAAAGAGGATTTATTTTGGATATGTCACATTTTAACCCTGAAAAAAATACAAAACAAAAGGGTCTGTCAGAAACAACCTCTCAAACCAAAGCTGATTCCCAGTGTAAAGGCAAGACACTGGTAACACCTTCAGCATTCAGTGAAGGACATTCTGGCTTAGCTGTTCTTAAGGAATTACTTCAAAAAAGACAACAAAAAGCACATCTAAACAACATGCATGAGCAGTTATCATTTAAAACTCAGTTGAACAGAAGTGCTTCCTACCCTCTTGATCAAAACAAGTCAGTTAAAAAATCACGTTCAGTTGCATCCCCAAGAAATCCTCGTACATCTAGGGAGAAAAAATCTCAAGGAAAAAATCTCAAGCTTTTAAAAGATTCTGCAAAGCAGCAAAACAGTAAGGCGGGCCATGTGTTATCTGTTGATAGCCCGGTTTTTGGTTCAGATCCAGGTTTTGAAAGTTGCTACTCACTTGAAGACAGCCTGTCACCTGATCATAATTACAATTTTGATATTAATACTATAGGACAGACTGGATTTTGCAGCTTTTATTCTGCAAGTCAGTTCGTCCCAGCAGATCAAAATCTACCACAGAAGTTTCTGAGCGATGTAACTCAGGACCTTTTTCCAGGTCAAGCAGCAGAAATGGATCTTTTAAGTCACAATAGCAAAATTTCTAAGGAAGAAAACCATTATTCTTCAGACCCCACAGCTTGGTTAAGATCTGGTCCACTAAGTCCTCAGCTTTTTGATAAAAGGTGCCCAGATACGAATGAAAACCATCTCCACAGCCAGTGGAAAAATAACATTATTACATCAACATCTGAACCTAGCTTACCACTAGATGTGCAACAGGCAGAGATGTGCCAAAAGGAACAATTTCAGTTGGAGAGAAATGCAGTGAAGAAAGGAATTTTTCTTAACCTTTCATCGCCAAATAGTGATTGGAGTCAAAACCACTTTAGAAAGGAAGCCACTTTTGAACCTGTTCAGTCACTTGATTCAATTAGTATATCTTTTTCTTCCATTTTATCATCACCGGATGGTGAACTTATGGATGCAGCTTCTGAAGATTTAGAGCTATATATTTCAAGAAACAATGAGGGATTAACACCAACCCCAGATAGTTCACCAAGATCTACAAATTCCCCCTCACAGTCAAAAAATGGAAGTTCTACACCTCGTGCTGCTCACATCCTTAAGCCTCTCATGTCACCTCCAAGTCGTGAAGAAATTATGTCAACTTTACTGGATCACGATCTTGCAGAAGCAATTTATCAGGAACCATTTTGCAGCAACCCTTCTGATGCACCAGAAAAGCCAAGGTAATGTGGTAATACCAGTGGACTGTAGTCACATTTTTCTATTTTATACCTATGTATTTTTAGTTGGCTTTTACATAATTTATATAGTCATGGAAAAATTAGTTGTAGCTTTAATGTAGCATTCTCTCCTGTTCTCATTAATCTACAACAGGGTTTCCAAAACTTGGCTCTCCAACTGTTTATAGACTACAACTTCCATCATCCCTAGCTAGCAGGACTAGTGGTCAGCCATGGTGGGAATTGTAGTCCAAAAAGAGCTGAAAACCCAAGTTTGGGAAATCCTAAGATTCTATAAAAAGAAAATATTCTGCTTTATCTTTGCAGATTCATAAATTCTGGGCACCTTGAAGAATTTAACATAAGGTTGTATTCAATGTTGCAGGTGTAGAAAACAAACTTTAACAGTCAGTCTTACCATTCCCCTCCTGCTTCCATTATCTATCTTGTAAAACCTCTCCAGAGGGTGGGGGCATGACATACTGTATTACACAAGGCTGAAGTTGGCAGGAGGTATCGCCCAAGATTGAGCAGAAGGACTTATAAAGGCAAAGGAAAATATCTATTGTGCAAATTCCTCCTGCTCATGCAATACTGAATACAATTCATAGTCATTAGCTATTGCTATGGGAAGTATTGAAATGTGAATCAAAACTTTAAATATCTGCTTCTTCTTTGAAATGTTGATGACCTAATTTGGATATTGACAAATACAAGAGTTGATATTATGTGATGGAATCTTTTTTCCTGACAGTTCTTTCCTTCTATTAAGATAAATTTATTGTTAACTGAAAATAATATCTTCACAGAGAAATTGGAGGACGACTGCTTACAGTAGAAACCAGACTTCCAAATGACCTACTTGAGTTTGAGGGAGACTTCTCATTGGAAGGGCTACGACTATGGAAGACTGCATTTTTGGCAATGGCACAAAGCCCTAGACCAGGCTCTCCGCTTCGCAGTAGCCAATCCACTACTGACAAAAAGCAAAGAAATAACCGTAAAACTAGTGAAGACAAAAAGATAGTGATCATGCCTTGCAAATGTGCACCAAGTTGCCAGCAAGTTCAGTCATGGCTGCAGGCAAAAGAAGATTATGAACACTTTAGGAAAAGAATGATTACCAAATCGATTGATGTGGAAAAGGTTGATGAGAGTTTGAACTGCACGTCTTTGCCAAAAAACATGTGTTATCAAATGGCCAAGGCAGTTGAGAATTCTATCTCGCCAAGCAAAAGTGTTGTAGGATCAGAAGGTACTTGTTTTTCATCCTCAAATCCAGTGCCAACACAAACCATGGAAAAGCATGATACAGATATCCCTGAAATGAGTAAGACTGGGCTGCTTGACACTGCAGCAATAGAAACAGACAGGGATGAGGAGAATTATGTTGATTATAGCTCCCCTGATTCCTCAGTGCTTCCTCCTTGGCAACAAGTAACATCCCCAGATTCCAAACAATCTTCCTCAGAAGATTCAGAGGATATTTTATCCTCTCTAGAAGAAAATGAAACATTAACAGATGGAGAACAGAAGCTTGTCAAAGAGGAAAGCAAGATACCCTTCACTGTCTCCCCATTTGTGAACAAAGGATGCAATAGTAATTCTGAAACTGCTTGCCTGCATAGTACACCCCTTAGAGAGGAAATGTGTAAAGGAGGAATAACTGAAACACCTGGATTCACTCCATTATTACCAGGTAAGATTATGAAAGGAGTGGTTTGCAGAAATTGAAAGTAAAATTATGCAAACATATATGTACTTATGTAATAGAAGATAGGCAATATAAGCTTGAAACCACTTATGGAAGTACTATTAGACAAGTAGTTTAAGGTTTACTAATAGAAAATAGCCTTAACCAGAATAACTTGATTTTTTTCAATAATATGTAATTAGCATGACCAAGGAAATGAAGATTAGTTTTTATACTTGGGATAACGTTTAGGACCAGCAGTATAAGATGCTGCAGTGTCAGACCATTCTATGCCTTGATATTGTACTTAACATTTTGTAGCTTTTGAAAAATTAATTCAGTAATACTAAAGGATGCTTTAGTGTATTTTTGTTGTGGTAGTCACTCATTACTTTCTTCTCTTTCCTTCACCCCAGGACCAAACATTCAGAAATTGAATCCTAGAAGGGGAAGGAATGTTGATGCTTTTCGAAAAGTACTTTTAAGAACTCAAGTCAAGGTAAAAATGGGATTGGATGCATTTTTATTAGGCTCAATTTTAGTTATTTTCTGAGTTCCGAAGTAAAAATATTTTACCTCTTTATATTCCGGTAAGGATACTTCTGTACAATAATTATACTTCTAATTTTTCTTAATTGAAATTGCATCATAATATTTGCACTGAAAAGTGTCTTGATATCAACTGATTCAGAACACAGCAAGCGATTAACTGCATCTGACCATTGTGAACACATCAGTCTGCTGTTAAAAGAAAATCAGTAGCTCCCACTTTATTTCTGGACTCAATTCATAATACTGGTTTGGATATATTTGAATACTGCAGGGCTCTAGCATGTTTTATAAAACAGTCCTTCTGTTAGCAGAAATTGCATTCTGTGCCAGAAAAGTACCTTTAACTCTTTGGTACTTATCTGTAGGTAACAAAATGATCCTGATTGTGAATAATGTTGATTCCCCCCCCCCCCCAAGTCAAAGTCAGTATTAGTTTGACTTTCCTTAGTGCTAAATACATTTAGAATGCATGCCGGGCACCTAGAACCTAATCTAGTCAGACTAGGGGACCCATTCCTATACACCTGCAGCAGCAAAGGACCCCTTGGTCCTGTGGTGCAATTCCATGTGACTGATATGCATGTGTGAATACTGGAATCATGTTGATAGAGTTAGTTGCTTCCCTCCTCCAGCCTTTTATTGCCTAGCCAGAAGTTAGGAAACAGTTGGTGCGCAACCTTACAAGATTTGCCATACCCATATGGTTGCTCCATTTAGACACACTCTTAGTGGTGTGTCTAACGCTACAGTGAAATAGTTCTCATGCATGTGCATGTAAATAGAATAGAAGTTTGATATGGCAGGGCTTCTGTTCCTGGAAATGGGTATGAGTTAATATATTTTATTAGTGTTAGCAACTGAAGAAAATGAGTAATCCAAATAATGAGTAATCCCAATAATTGAATTTGTTCAATAATTATACTTGGTAGAGTTAAGGCCTTAATCAGTGAAAAGTTTATTATTGTCAATGTTTTATTTTTACAGAACCGATTCACTCCTTTAAATGCCCCAAAGAAAGAGACTTCTCAGATTGAAGGACCATCATTAAACAACTCATATGGTTTTAAAATAAGTGTACAAAATCTTCAGGAAGCAAAGGCTTTACATGAGGTAATTTACAGTATTATTGAAGATGCTTTACCTATGGTTGCATTTGTTTTTTCTATGTTTTTAGCAATTCCTGGTTTTATCTGTAAGCTGCCTTGAGTCCTGTCAGGGGGAAAGGTGGAGTATTTCTTTCATCAGTCAGATTTAGCATTTAAGAGGGTTTGTGTTTTACTCAAACTGCTGTGGCAGTGGGCAGTTGCTGCTGTGGCAGTAACCAAAAAGTGAGATTCTTGATTTCTAATTTAAATACATCCAGGATTTAAGAATTTTAGTATATGACTGCTTGTCCACTGGATTTATTTATTATATCGTACAGGCAGCCTTCCATTTACTCACGTTCAGTATGTCCATGATTGTGAATATGTGCATTGTGCCAAACTTAGAAGTGATCCAGAAACAGCATAAAGACGTCACTGAACCATCACCAAAGGGGTGGAATGGGGTGTTTGCAGGCTTTTTCAATGAGTTTCAATTTTATGTGAGTTCACTGACCCTTGTGGTGCCTCGGAACATAACCCACATGTAAATAGGGGGTTGCCTGTATTATATTTTTATCCGGCTCTTCAAACAAATACTGTCTCCCAAAACTGCTCACATCAGTAAAACAATGGCATGTCTTGTCATCAGACTAGCAAACTAAAAAGGCAAGATATGTGATGGAAGGAAAGGGAAAGGAAAGGAAAGGAAAAGAGAGAGGAGGAGGTTTGGTAATGCCAGGATGAAGTTGTGAACTGGACCCAGCTGATCTTTCTTTGCTTGTATAGAAGTGGTGCAGCTACCCAGTGGCTCTTTGTAGATAAGGAGATAGGCAAATCTTAGAGTAAAATGGTCAATATATATCAAATGTAACAGAAGTAAAGTTGTGTCAAAGTAATGCATGTAGCTTATGTGTAACACAAAATGGAATACCCAAGGAAGGCAAAAAAAGTGCTTTTTCACAGCTTATCTGGAGCCATTAAAAACATGCTTCTTGAACCCTCAAATGAGTAACCAGTTGTGACCTGGGGTAAACTTGTGCCAAGCCCAGAGTGGATGAGTTGTACTGTCTGTCTGGCCCTGACTGAGGTAGATATATGCAGAGCCTTATGTAGGCCTGCAAATCTCACTCATAAGACCCAGGAAACCTGGCTTCTGTGAGACTTTGTCCCCATGAGATTTGGAAATCCCAGGTCTCACACTTTCCCTCCCTGGCATCGCAACAACCAAGGTAGGTGTGTTGGATGGACACTGAGTAATCTCCCTACGTGCAAACTCGTAGCCTCAACAAGCCTTGTTTACGTCACAGATCCTCTAGGCCTCTGGCTGGTGGCAGAAGCATTCTCATCACTTCTAAAGTCATGGGACAACTGGCAATTACAGCAAGAGTTCTTTCTGAAGGGAAGGAGGAAAGCAACCTTCCTGCAGCTGTTTCTTTTTTAGCTATCTAAAAATATTGCAGTCATTTAAAAAGTGAAGCATTTAACATAGCCCTGGAAATTGTTCTAAGAGTAGCAGATATAGCAGGTGTAGGCAGCCTGGATATAGAACACAATATCCTCTTTGATGGTAACGAGACTTTGAGGTTCTTGGTTTCTAATCTAAATACAATCTGGAATAACAGATCTTTGCTTGTAACTTTGCTTGCCCTATGCTTTTGTTTATTACATTACATCAGCCTTTGCCAATCTGGTCCCAGCCTGTGCTGACTGTGGTTGGTGGTAGTCCAAAATATATGGAAAGCACCAGATTGGCAAAGGCTACGTTACATTATCTCTTGCACTGATGACCTGTGCTTGATAAGCATTAAGATTTTTTCAGCTTGCGGAAAGTTAATAACTTGATCTGATAAAATAATTTACTGCCTGCTTTTCAGCCGCAGTTGGCTCCCCAAGCAGCTTGCATTTAAAATCCATAAAGCATACAATGTGTTAGAGATACATGGAGGTATCTGGCAGTTGATGTCATGGTATTCTCCAAGCTTATCCTCGAGTTTAGAGGAAGAGAGGGAAAGGACTTGCAGATGGAATGAAGGGCAGATTAATGGAAAACATGCCAACTCACAGAAGTAACCCTCCTGATTATCTGCAGTCTTCTCTTTTATATTCCCCTTACTTTGTGTCAAAACTAATTAGGTATACCGGTAACTCATTTAATATGTATTTTCTTTGGATTTCACATTCAAATAATCCATGTATATTTTTTTTCTGTTGAGTTATATTTTGGTATGCTTTGTGTATTGTGAATGTAACCACCTGCCTTTAAAATAAATTTAATGTGAAGTCTAAATTTCAGAGCCATTCAAGCAGGGTGGGTGCTATGTGTCATGTTTCCTTTTGCACACTGGTCATATCCTGAATTAGGTAAAAATATGTATTATTATGGTACATTGTATAATTGGGCAATTCTTACTCTGTTTACATAGTGATTAAAAATTAGCTGATGTGGGAGTTTCTGGGTATCTTGACTGTAATTTCTTATATGGATGCTTGTTTGGTAGTGATTGCATTTGAATATTAATATTTGGTTTTGGCATCCTGCTAAAAAAAAATCCTCAGGAAGTGTGAAGATAGGGAATGACACAAGCTGTTTGAAATACAGTACTAACAAAACTTAATGCAGTGTATAAAATACATGGCTTCTAAGTATCAGATACCTGCTGCAGATTGGTACTTTTAAAAAATGCATAAATCTTCAATAGTAGGGAGCAACAGTCTAGATTTCCTATACTTCTTTCATTTAATCCCAGTTATTATAATTATCACAAAGCATACTCTATATTTTTCTCAATTTCCACAAGCAAACGTGAGGTTATTTTTATTGACCAGCATGTAAAATAAATTGATAGTTTTGTATTTGATTTGATTCAAAGGTATCTTAAAAGAAGATAACAATGTATACTTTTTGCTGTAGGTTCAACATCTTACACTTCTCAGTGTAGAGTTACATGCGCGAACAAGAAGAGACTTGGAGGCAGATCCTGAATTTGATCCTATCTGTGCTCTATTCTACTGCATATCATCTGACACACCGTTGCCAAATACTGATAAAATGGAAATCACTGGTGCTATAGTGATTGATAAAGACAGAACAAGAACAATCTCAAGCCAAGGTTCTTATTTCAATTTTATTTTAGGAATTCACTTCAGTGTTTGAATGTTATCATATTTGGGTATTAATGAACAATATGAGAAAATGTGGCTTTGAAGGATCTTTGCTAGTGTTGTTTAAATTTATGTCATCTCACTGTCCAATCATGAGAAGCATAGTAATGGTTTCTACCTTATATCTTCTTGTGCACATTTGCAAGGGGTATAATGCTTTTAAATACCAATTAATAATATATTAAACCAAAGTTTAATATTTCACGGCATGCTCCTGCAGAAGTCCAGAAGATATAAACAGGAAAACATGTCTTAGAAGGAAGTGCTCAAAACCCTTGTGCTGGACCAGTTCCTTTTAGTTTGCATTGGGACTGTTCGAGAACAGCAACTTTGGTAATCTGTCAAAATTGATTTTAGTAGAAATAGCAAGTTGATTTTGTTAAATATTGCATAAGGGTTGTTGTGTGGTTTTCTCTGATCTTTGTAGGGTCTAAACAGGGCCCTTATTGTATTGTACCTTTTTGGCTTTGTTTAGACCAGTGATACTCAACCTGTGGCTCTAGAGCCGGATGCTCTTGAGGCCCTACAGGCGGCTCTCGCAGTGTAGGCATCTGATCGGCGCTCCATTCTATCAGGCAGCGCGGGGAGCACTGACCAAAGGACCGGCAGTGTGGGAGTCACTGAAGTACCTCCTCCCATAGGAGGAAAGCGAAGGAGCTGCTGGGATCTCCCCACAGGTAAGAATAGAAATTGCCTCCAACCCAGCAGCCATGGGGGGAGAATGGGGAAACCTCCCTCTTTTTCCCAGCAGCTAATAGAAACTGAAGATTACAAAATGTCTTGTAACATATGATATTTGTGGTGGCATGGCATCATCACAAATTAATGTAACATCATGATGCAAGGTTGCAATGTTGGTACTTGACGTTATGCTCTGCAACAACAGTTAATGGTGAAGTGGCTCTCCAGCTGTTAAAGGTTGAGTACCACTGGTTTAGGCTAGTAAACAAAAAACAGATTTGATATTGAGGGTAAAATGTTAAACTCTGTGAGATGATTTATCATTAAACAACTTCATGCTGCCTAGCTTTAAGGTTCTGAGAAAAATAAGAAATTAGCATTATGACAAAACTTCTATCTTTCATCCACTTTTATTTCTAGATGTTAAGAATATTAATTTCCTGTTCTTATCTTATTTTCTTCAATTTTTTACTTTCTAAAGCAATAGATCATTGTACTAAATTTTCCTGACTTCCTGGAGGCTAACTTGACGGATTCTGAAAAAGAATTTATGAATAAGACTAGAATGTAAAGACAGAATTTCCCCATTTAATGTTGCAGAGTTCTTTATTTATTAGTATTGAGTGCTGGCATTTTTCAATGAAGAGTCTCTTGGTTTATTTGATACATCAGTGAATAAAGTAATGCCTAGCTTATGGTTAATCTATCACTTCTATATTGTCCTGTCTAGATTTTGGTTTAAGGCCACTAATCTTTTTCAGTCTTGCTTTGCTGTTTTTAAAACTCACATCTATTTGAAATGGTTAAGTGATAAGATTTATTCTGATGATTGTTTGAATCCAATAACTAATGCATTTTTGACAGTTTTAATATTTGATGTAGTCCTACTTATCCCATGCGCAGGCAGTAGAGTGCAGAACAGCTCCCTCAGAGCCCAGCATAGTTAGCTCCTTGCCCACCGTGCCACCTTCGTGACTGGCAACTGCTGCTCTTAATGTTCTCCATCATAGCCTGAGTGTCACTTCCAAGAGATGCCCTCCCATGCATCTAATACCTGAGGCAACCAGAATTTTGTACTTGTTGTAAATGTCTGCATAAAATATTAAGTTTTTAAAAATTATTTGCAGAATGATTAAGGTGATGTAGCACAGCTCTTATAATGTTCATTAAACATAAGTAGTCATACTGTTGTGGATGTAAAATGTTTCCATTCTTTGGATCAAGCATATTAGAAACTGAGGACTACTGAAAATTGCATTCATTTAAAACATCTATTTGTTAGTTGTTTTTAAAGGCCAAGCTCTCATGAACTGATTGGAAAAAAATATAGAAAATTTCTTCTGAATCACATTTCAAATGAGGCTGGCTTGGTTTGCACATCTTGGTAAACCATTTTCTGTAATAATGTTCCCCTGTAAACCACTGAGTATGGTTTACCATAATGTGTGGACAGAGCCTTTATTTATTATCACTCTGTTGAGTGGTAAAAGCTAAATCTTTTTCTCCAAAATTTAGAAGTAAGCTTGGGAGGTGCCACACTTTATTGTACCACATTTATGCTGATGAAAGGTCATAAACACTTGAACAAAAGATAATTACTTAAATCAGAGCTCTATAAAATGCAAAAGCATGTGCATGCTTTCCCACAGTTTGTTCAAATACGAAATCTCCACCAACTATTCATTGTCTGCAATGAGCAGTAGTGGCAGGGGACTTGAACAATGAAAAATCATGGCTTAATTTTAATGTGTGTTTTTTATTAAAAACAACAACATGGTGGTATTTTACTAGAAATATGTATTTAATTTGCTTTTCAGGTAACAGAGAACATGCACCTTTGCTTACCAGATCTGGCATCTCAGGATTGGAAGTCAAATATGCTGCTGATGAGAGAGCACTTTTCCAGGAAGTGGTGAACATTGTTAAAAGGTAGGGCATCTGTAGACCCTGCTTTTTCATCCTCTGAAACTTTTATTTAAACATTTTCAAATCCAAGTTTCCCTACCTTCTCTTCCTATGTTTAAATGGTTTTGATTTCTTGGAAAAGTCTGTTTTTCCTGCTCACAACAGATATATCTATATTATAAGGTTCTTTATGCAAGTCTCTCTTATACAGGCCTCTCACATCAATCTTCCTGGAGTTTTAATATTCCCAAACTGCATTTCAATGTTTATTAGAAAATACTCTAAGGTTTAAATGATCTTGCAATACAAATTAAAACATACACTGTCTTAAGTAGGAAGAAGTTTTTTTAAAAAAGAACTTTATGGCAAAACTCATATCTTGTAGTGGTACAGACATAAACAGATATAAAAACTGGCCTCTTTACATGTCTTCTCTCAATGGGAAAGTCCTTATTTTCCCCTGGTTTGGAAAGTTCCCGGCCAGTTTTTTAGCAAACTCTGATTACGGCCTGTGGAACTTCAGGTGTGTCTTTCTTCAGGTCAATAGCCAAAACCTCAAAGTCTGAATGTTACCAAGGAAACAAAATTTTGAAACATCTGGCTGGAATACATTCTCAAGGAAAATGTGTACTAGGCAGAGTACATTTGCAATTCTCTCTCTCTCTGACTAGAAAACTTCTGATGAGAATGGCATTGACTAAATCCAGGAAACCAGAGTACTAAAGAGTTGCTGAGAGCAACCAACACTGGGTGGGTCCTGGCGAAGCAGCGGATTCCTGTTCAGAGAAGACAAAATTACAGGTAAGGAAATTAATTTTTTCTTTCTCTTTTTTTGGGAATCCGCTGCTCCGTCTGGCTTAGGAAACAACTTGGAAGTAACAACCTGCTACTTTTATTTTTCCTATAAAGTTCTCCACCATTTGGGGAAAATGCCACTTGGCCACATGAAACCATGCCAAAGAATATCGTTACAATTTATTTGTATTTCTGAAGACTTAACTGCTGAAGGCTTCATTGAATGAAGAAAGCACACCAATTTCTAATATATTTGTGGTGGACATTCAAAGTTACCTGGGGAACAGCTTTTGAAGTGCTGTGTGCCTATTTGCAACGTCTGTACAACAAGTGGAATATCGTGTGTACCTTCAAATATTTTGATTAGGCTGTTTTTATCCCTTGAAGGATAGCAGTTCATAACCCCTCTAGAAAAGTTGACTCAAGACTTTTTTTTGGCAGTTCTCAGCTTAGAACAGTAGAGACATTTGCTCTTTTTCATTCTTTTTAAATAGTTTTCTATTAATATTGTTTCTTTACCTTGATGGTAAAGAGAATTTCACATTTGTTTGTTTTAAATACCAGATTAAAGGGCAAACTAATTTTACCATACCTTCTTGATGATGGAGATACTGTGGGAGTTATATAATTGACTGTTCATATAAAACACAGAGGTCTCA